>NC_058404.1:82616221-82811227 GCF_002201575.2 Neomonachus schauinslandi
CAATTTAGCCACAGAATAAAGCTTGATGCTCGACAAGAGAACTGACATCAGCACCCCTGCTAATCACAGCACAAAAGCTTCTCTATGTTTTGTCAGAGCGCAAAATGGGCCCACATAAATCAGTCTTTGTTATCTGAAAATATCTGGGATTCTTAAAGTTTGCCCTATTTTTATCCTTGCTGCCTTGGTAGCCCCAGAGAAAGCTGTACATTGCCTCACCAATCCTGCAGCAGTAACAGACAAAAAAGGACAAGTTTTCTAGAAACCTTCAAAACCAAATACTCAAAGCAATTTTACACAAAATTCATGTGAAAAATCATTTTCACTACTGGACTTCCATTACAAGCAGGTTTGCTTGAGAGGAACTATGCAAATTTACTTTGTTGTCTTTTCTTATATGCAATACTCATTTCAATTTTAAGTTGAACAAATGATGCAGTAATAAGACTTCATCATTAGGTCTGCATTTTGAAGTAGCTTAAAAGCACCCTCCTCTAATCCCAGTGTCTTGTCTCAGGGTTTTAAGAGTAACTTTGGCTACTACATTAACATCCAAAGAGAAGAGCCTACACAGTCCATGGATCCCAATGGAATATATTTAGATGAGATGCCAAACTAAATATCCATAATGCTTGGAGTATTTGTACGGCCATTTACCCATTCCCTGTATCCAGTGACTGCCTGCAGGATAGAGCCCAAATCTGGCAGGCAGGGCACACAGGGCCCTCCAAGCCTCTCCTTTCTCTCCAGCCTCACTTCTTGCCTCTCTGCCTTCCAACCACATCAGAAGTGATTGCAGTCCCCCTAACACTCTGATTCTCCCGTGCCTCTGGCCTGACACATGCTGCCCTATGACACAAAATCTAACCCCTAGACTCAGCTCAGACCCCTTCAGGGCACCATCCCTGAATGGGCCCCTGCAAGCTCCCCATTTCCACCCTGATGCTAGTTATGATGTTTGACATTTCTACAAGTAAGTTTCTTGAGAGCTGGAGCTGTATTTTTTCACCTTCATCTTTCTTTTCCCACTGCCCAGTCCTAAGGAGGTGCTCAGTCTACATCTGCTGAATATGCCAGTCAAAGGAGGCAAGGATAAAAACAGGGAAGCTCTCACATTATCTTATGCATTATGGGGATAATGATATAACTGCATTCTGCCCCACCCATTTGTAAATGGGGAACTCAGGCAAGATAGAGGTGTATAAGCCATAAACTAATTTGTTTTAAAAATTCTACAGATATGGGAGGTATTTTTAAACTTCATTTTAAAGGAATTGTTCTTTTAAATACTTTCTGTACTTAAGCAAATTACGTAAGTTAAACTGAAAACAGGCTTGTCCCATTGAAGCGAGGTCTTAAGATAGGTTTATCATACACCCTACTGAGTATGGGTATGTACACACTGGCTAGAGACTACAGCTGGAGCTCCATTATCTGGTGGGAAGAAAAAAAATCTCAATCCAGATGAGCCTCAAACCATTACCTGCAAGAATATTAATAAACTCACAAAATATGCCTAATTGGCCTAAAATGGCAAATGGGCTCTGTTTTAAAGAAAAACACTGTAACTGCTGTGCTGCCGTTTTCAGACTTCTCTGTGTATCACCGATAGAGAACATGCCCGCTGTAATGCTCGCCAAGACTCCTTAATCCCTTTCCTGAATCCTTTACTGGAAGAATTGATTACTAAAGAAATAACCAATATATGGGTGGGCTTAAAAAAAAGAGGTCAAGGTGGTCCAGTGATTCTCAACTCTAACGGCTCATAAGAAATATCTGGAGAATTTTACTTAAAAAAAAAAAAACAACCCTGATGCCTGGGGCCCCATCTCTGATAGACAGTCGGCCTGGGGCATTAGCCCTAGCACGGGGCATAGGTAGTTTTAAATGCTCAACAGATGATTCTAACGTACCGCCTCGGCTGAGAACCACTGGCCCAATCAACAGGCAGAATTAGGTTGCTCAATGAAACAGAATTTCAGAAACAATCAGAGATCCTTTTAAGCTTGTATCTATCTAATTCCTCATGCCTTCTACTGTTGCCAATGAGGTTAAATGTATCTCCCTCCTTGTTTTTGTTCACAATATTTATCCCACCAGCAAATGTTTGAACTCCTTTCTACTGCTGGAAACCTAATCCTTAGTTCTTTAAGATTCTGTCCAAACCTTCCCCTTTCCTCTCCACACCTTCCGTCTGGACTCTTGGCAACACAGCAGTTACTGCTCTGAAATGTCTCTTGCATCGCTACGGGACAGTGTGGAACCATCTGTTATTTTACTACATACATTTCCAAATGTTCCCAATGCTTATAATTATTTCCCCAACTAGACATCAAGTTCCTTGAAAGCCAAGACCATTCCTTTAATTTTTCTGTATCTGCAACAGCACTTTACACGTTGTGAAGCCCTCAAAGCCTTGATGGGATGCTTTTGAAGTTTTCCATTCACCAGAAGGACTGCAGAGAGTCAGTGAACTGAGTGGAGAAGATCTCGGGGAAAGAAAAAAGAAGTCCAAAGTTGTTACGAGGGTGAAGTTCAAACTCCTTTCACAGAATGGCATACAGGGTTCTCTTAAATCATACTTACCTGTCGCTCACCTCTCTGACCTTTCACCTCCACAGACCACTGCACCAAACACCCACGCTCTGTTGTTTTGAGTCTAACACACCCTATCTCTCTCGCCCAATGAGCTCCTACTCATTCCTCAAGGCCTCTTCTCTGAAGCTTTCCTCAACTCCCCCCTAGTTAAGGGACCTCCCAGCTACATTCCTTTAAACTCTCAGCACATGGGTCCCAAGCAGCCCATTAACAAGCTCATTCTCTTACAGCACTTCCGAAAAAACTCTGATGACTGCATTTGGTCCCTCATCGTTGTCGAACCCTAACAAAGTTTGCCTTGACCGGATAAACTGAAGAACAGCACTCTCTACATTCTTGAGCCAACTGCCCAAGAAACATCACCACTGTAATTTTACTAACCCTCTATCATCCTTGCAAACTGGGAAAGAAAGGACAGTGAAACTTTCTTATTTGAAATCTCTTAAAAGGCTACTGATGGTTAAGGAAAAAAGATCGTTACCATGAATTCTTTGGTAGAATTCAAAATTTATGTATGATCGCCAAAATCTGTAAAATGTTATGAAGATATGTGTTTCATAAGATGAAAATGCCATTTTTAATAAGACAGTTTTTTTTTAAAAACGGTTTTATTTATTTATTTGAGAGAGAGAGCAAGTGAGCATGAGTGGGGCGGGGGGGGGGAGGGGGCAGAGGGAGAAGCGGGCGCCCCGCTGAGCAAGGAGCCCGCGGACTTGATCCCGGGACACTGTGGTCATGACCTGGGCCAAAGGCAGATGCTTAACTGAATAAGCCACCCAGGGGTCTAGTAAGACAGGTTTTAATCTAAATTTCTTCACCAGGGCAATGGTTAAGTTACATAAATGATAAAACACCTATACAGTAACAAATCAATGTAAAACACTTAAAACATAGATCTATATATGTCAAATGAAAAGAAAGAGCAACTTGCAGAATTATACATACAGTACAATTCCCATTTGCCTGAAATGAATGTGTGTTTGTACACACAAACTACATTTAGATAACATGTCTGGAAGGAGACACATTGGAATCCTTCACTGTGGTAATTCCAGAAATAGGGATGGGAAGGTCAGACAAGTTTCCTAATTTTATTTTATATACTTCTGTATAGTCTGATTTTTTTCAAGGAGCTTCCATTTATTACTTCTATAATTAAAAAAATATATAACATGCTTAAAAAGCTTATGACTAAAAATGCTCTAAAAAAGAAGTCTATTAATATTTAAAAATTTAGGAACGATGTACACGAAACAAAAAAGTTTATGTATGTATGGAAATGTATACTCTTCTTCTTACTCTGAAATTAGTGAATGAATTTAGTCTTTCTTTTAAATATAGAATTCCAGGATACATCTGGAAGGAGTCTTAGTCAGGAAATAGCTTAGACAAAGTAGAACTACTTTGTTTTAAAGACTGGAATTTAGGGGGTTAAAAAAAAAAGGCAAGTTGGGAGCACTTAAAAGACTTCCCATAAAATTTGGTGGCTATAATATTCATATTATTTTAATTTTCTTTAAAAACCATGTCAGTAAATGGTAATATACTAAATATCTAAATATTAAATATCTAAATAAACACTTTGGGAATTACTTTACCTATTAAAAAGTATTAAATTTCCATAATAATACAACCAGGGTAAATAAAATAAAGAAAAACAAATTAGCCATGAAACAGGGACAAAAGAAAACCATTTGCTTTAAAAGACTTGAGTTGTTTTCCAGGAAGCACCATCTTTTCTCATAGAGCAAAATAAGGAAAAAACAGGCTCGGTGGAAGTTTCCACTCCACTGGCTCTATCATTATGATCATCTGTTCCAAACACACACAAGCCTAAAATTTCCTGTTTTCAAACTATTGTCACCATTTTCTAGCCTGGTGCTATCTGTGCTAACTTTAGCTTAGTAATATAAACAAAAGAGTACACCAAAAATAATGTAGAACAATGCCTAGATGTAGGCTAACAACTGTTCCACAAACCTTTTAATAGTTTACATATATTGCCTGAACAAAAACAAATTAGCTGGACCTGAAACAACTTCCTAATAGCAAAATTAACCAAAAAAAAAAAAAAAAAAAAAAAATCAAATTTAACTCAGAAGTAAATACCTTAAAAGAAAAAAAAAATCAGGGAATTTTAACTTACTAACTAAAAGTTCATATAATTTACTTGTTGAAATCATTGTTAAAGGGATGCCTACCTCAAAGCCGTGGCATAAGTCCCACATAAAACAAACGAAAGAAGTAACAGCAGAAACTTCTGAGTATTTAATGTACACAAAGCAGTTGTGTTACACCTTTTCTGGGTCATAGACCACTTTGAGAATCTGATAAAAGCAATGTAACTTTTTCTTAGAAAAAGGCACATAAATTACATTGTACACAGTTTCAGGAGTTCACAGGACCCCTGGGGCACATGTTAAGAAGGCCTGAAATAGAACAACACTTCAACACTTTTTTTTTTTTTTTTTTAAGATTTTATTTATTTATTTTTTAGAGAGCAAGCGAGAGAGAAACAGCATGAGAGGGGAGAGGGTCAGAGGGAGAAGCAGGCTCCCCGCTGAGCCAGGAGCCCGATGTGGGACTCGATCCCAGGACCCTGGGATCATGACCTGAGCCGAAGGCAGACGCTTAACCATCTGAGCCACCCAGGCGCCCCAACTTCAACACTTCTTACTACAAAGAAGTTTGGTATGAGACCTTGGACCCCAACCAGGGAAATTTAGTTACCGAAGTTCCACAGGAAAGTAGGTCACCTCATGGCATGAACTCTCAATGCTGCACCGTGGGGCAGGTTGAATATATTTTTACTTGTGAATGCTAGTTCATGTATCTCATCATATTCCCAACTGTCAGGGCTGCGGGGACACACTCTAACTCGGGGGGTTTTCATAGCTTCCTTACCCTAAGCAGAGGGAGGCTGAAAGAGGCAAGAGCCTGGCTAGCAGTGGATCCAAGAGAAGTCTGCAACATCCTGAGTGACAGGGGGTGGAGGCCTGGGGTGATGTATAGCTGAGGCCGGACTGGGAAGAAAGACAGCCAGCCTTGGGTTTCCTCTGATCTCATGCTTTTATTTCTACGCTGTGCCCTGAGAGTCAGGGACTCACGTCAGGGTGTGGTTGTAGGTGAATGGGCTCAGGGAGTCCATTCTCTTTTGGAATCAGACTTCAGCTTTGCCTAGACAAAGGTAGTTGGACTGCGTTGTAAAAATTAGTACTCTTGTGCTCTAACAGTGAATTGGGACAGTATCTTCTATTTACTTGATATTCTGCCATTTTTTGTCCAGCATGAAACTCAACACAGAGTAGGCAATAAATACTTGTTACGTGTAATTGAATTTCAAGAAATATTTATGTGAAATAAAATGAGACAATAAAAGGTGATTAAAAAAAAAAAAAAGGAAAGGTAGTTGGAGTCATATATAATTTGGCCAGTGAGAGATTCAGAATGGTAGCCAAGCTAGTATGTTCCTATCTCTGTTTTCTGCATATCTCCCTAAGACCCTGTGGAAGCAAAGGCAGCACAAAACGTTCAGGCAGATTTTTACCAATCTGGCTGAAAAATGGCAAAAATACAATAAAGGGCTGTAGGAGTTACCATGAGCTCCAAACATGTCCAGAGTCACTGAGCCATTCATTCCATTTCTAGGAATCTCATCTAAGGAAATAATGCAAAAGTGCAGCTAAATACTTAGGCATCGGAATAGTAACATAGTACTGTTTATATGAGTAAATAATTGAAGCGATCTAAATATTTGACAATAGGGAGAGTGACCAATCATTCCAGTTTTCCCAGGACCATTCCTGTTTTAGAAAACTGAAAGTTCCACATCTTGGGAAACCCCTCTGTCCTGAGCAGAGTGGTAAGGCTGGTGACAGAAGGGAACCAAGTAAATAAGTTAGGATACATCTCCATACAGAATCTCACAAAGTCATTAAAAGGATGCTTTTGAACGGCATTTTTAAAACATTTCCCCCACGGTTTACAAAATTTCCAAAATACTGAGAGATTTGGGCAAGGAACTTTTCTGTTTGGAGTAACTAGAAACTGGTGTGAAAGAATACTGGTAACACTTTCTACTGTTCTACCTGTTATCTGTGCCAGGTAAAGCTGACCACTCCAGGGTGTCCCCAGCACCTTGGACAAACTTATATCAGAGAACCCTCCTCTTGCATGTCAATCAGTCCTTTGTACAGCTGCTTTCCTCCCTAAGACTCTGTCTTATTTCTCAAGTGCTTGGCATAGTGCACAGCATGCAAGGACCCGGTGGCCTAAAAGGTGTGAGAACTGTTACCTGAACAAATGGACAATGTCTCCTGGTGACCCCGATGATGCTGTCTCTGTTGCCCACTTAGTCTCCACATAAATGGATGATACACCAAAGCAACAGTGGGCCTTCTTACTCTGGAAGAGTTCAGCCATAAATCCTATCAAATCTCCTCCACAAGGTTCAGTCAACAAAGAGTGAAACCAACTTAATCAAGAAATAACTCAACATGAAACCACGCCAATGTACGAAACTTAGGAAACTACAACTTTAGACAGTGCCTACGGTATTAGGGCATCTACATATTTTAGTTATGAAATATTATTTGTGTTAGTATATTTAATTATATATACATAGTTATAGCCCCTACACACACACTTGTACACATACTCAAAATTGTTGCACATGTGTATGCCTGTGTAAAACGCTGTTCCAGTGCCTGAGGGTAGAATGCAATGTCATAAGAGAGAATATGGGCAGACTGCCATATGCTATGAAGTATGATGTCAATGTACACATTTAACTGAAGAGTAAGATGTGAGAATTTCACTTACATGTTATTGTTTAAGTGGTAGGAAGCTGGTATCATACCTTAAAGTCACAAGATTCTCCAGCACAGATACAAATTCTAATTGCAGTCTAGAGAAGTGCTGTCCAACAGAACTTTCCGCAACTCGGGAAATGACTACACGGCCCAGCCCAGCACTACCAGCCACATGTCGCCATAGGAAACTTGAAGAGTGGCTGGCACAACTGAGGAACTCGTTTTCTAATTTATTTAATTCAGTCACCTGGGGCTGGTAACTATTACATGGACAGGGCAGTTTCAAAGTCCACTTCTTGACTTGAGAGACAGGCAATACCAGTTGCTGAAGAGGCTCACAGCTCCAAATAAGACCCATGAAGAGCTGGTGAGCGCGACTGTAAGCAGCAGTGCCTAGGGAGGTAAGGATGATGTGGACCGACTTCCTGATTTCACTGTGTTTCACAAACTAACTCTGGCCCACAAATGCATACCATCTATGTTGTTGTTATTATTATTTGGAAAAGAACATGCTTGCTTCAATAGAGATTTTTAAAAAATGGAATACCAATAATAATCTGGAATTTAAAAAAATTATCTTCCGTAAACCCGACAAATTTCTAAACTCTATTTCTTGTTCTGCTATCCAATCCAAAATAATTAATGCTGGAACAGAGCTAGTGTTTTGAGTTTCCAGCAAAACATACGAAAAATGTTCTCATTTTCTGTGCTGTGTTTCTTACTGAACATTCACAATTCACAATAAAGTAAAACACGGATACACTGAGACTTGGATCATGGTTCAAAAGCAACATTAAGAACTAGAGGAAAAGCACTGAAGTGTTACAAAAACAAATTTCAAATTTCCATAATTACATTTATACATAATAAGCCAAAATAACGCTTAGTACAATTTTCTTCTAAACATAAAACTCACACCAAAGCTTCCAGAACAAAGGAAATGTGGCACTGAAAGTTTTCCTTAGAATGACACTTCCAAATAGATAAATTACCCATTTTGGAGTCAGTAACTATAAAACACATTAAGTTCAAGATGCAAGGAAGAATAACCTCATGCAAAGAGGGGAACTAACTACAAAGTTGAACATGTATAAAAATTACTCCACAGATAATGAAATCAAGAAGATCTCTGCAAACGTGCAAGACTCAGACCAGTGCTGGTGCTGGTGCTGACCTCCCCTCCCCCTTCCCCGCCACGGCAGAGGGGGGTATCACTCTTTCCTAAGGCAGCATTCTTGGAGTGCAATCTCTTTTTCATTCATATAACAGGCAGATAAGGATCTCATCATACAAGAAAAGCTGTTGATCATTTACTACTTTTTGTTTTCAACAATTCAGTGCTGTCTTGCCCATTCTATGGTGTGTCGTCCCTAAAATGAGCCCAGCTTTCTTTTTTCCGTCCAATTTCTATCTCTCCCTCTACACCACTCAAGCCTCATAGCCTTTGACCAAGAGGAAGTAGATACAATGGGTTGAAAACAACAGTGACTGTAAGGATTCGTGTATGATGATTTAATGCTTGAGGACCAGGAGAGAAAGGCTGGGAGAAGGAGAAAACGACTAGCTATTTCTGCCAGAGGAATAACAGTTCCATTTGGCAACACCCAACTTGTCTTGAACTCCAAGCAAAACTGTTACCCAAGTGATACAGTTCATAAAAGCTTAAAAAATATGTACAGTATGCAGAATCATACATAGATACACCACACACAGTTGACATGAGATAACTTCTTACACTTATCTGCTTTAAATACGTAAGAAACCTTTGAGACAATCAGAGTCTTTCACAAAGTGCTGGCATCTGAGGTAACAGACAACTGACTGTCTGACTTGCCAACTTGAAAGTTCACTGAAGTCTGTAAAAGCTAAAAATAACCACACAAACATGTTTACAGCATTTTGAAACTACAGGATCCACACTGTCTTCTAAATATAAACCTTGAGTTCGGAGTACAGGGATTGGCTTTGGGTTTTCAGGGAGGTCATCGGGCCATCCCACACTTCACCACAGAAATTCACATTTCAGTACTTTACTTTAAATATGCAATTGGTGGTATTTAACTAGAGTGAAGGAGGGGTGGATTTGGATTGAGGAAGATGAGCAGAAAAGGGAAAGATGGCACCTCTTCCCCATTTAATTAGAGGGCTTCAGAATCCCACAAACCCCCAACTCTTGATGGTGGGACGTGACCTTCTGAAAGAGGATATCCTGCCTGTATTTTTCCACTCAGCCTATCTATTCTCCAATCCCATCTCTTACCCCTTCCTCATTCCTGAGACTGTAGATGCTGCTGCAACAGATAAATGTAGACAGGAAGTCAAGTAGAACATACACACATACGGCAAAGTCCCCATACCCCAGCTGCTACATGAATGTAGGCATGTTGAAGGCAACAGTTTTAATTTTTATTCTATTCCTAAAAAGTGAGATAATTCAAAATCACTAATTATTAGGGAAATGCACATCCAAGCCACATGAGATAACACCTCACACCAGTCAGAATGGCTAGTATCAAAAAGACAAGAACCAAGTATTAGCAAGGCTGTGGAGAAAACTGAACCCTTGTGCACTGTTGGTGGGAATGCAAATTGGTGCAGCCACTGTGGAAGACAGTATGGCAGTTCCTAAAAAAAACTAAAAATAGAAGTACCATATGATACAATAATTTCATTGCTGGGTTATTTACCTGAAGTCAATGAAAACACTAGTTGGGAAAGATATATGCACCCCTATGTTTATTGCAGCATGATTTCTAATAGTCAAAATATGGAAATAACCCAACTGTCCATGAGATGAGTCGATAAAGAAGATGTGGTGTGTTTATATGTAAACACACACACACACACACACACACAATGGAATACTTCTCAGCCATGAAAAAGGATAAAATATTGCCATTTGTGAACACACGGATGAACCTAGAGGGTATTACACTGAGTGAAATAAGCCACACAGAGAAAAACAAACACCATATGATTTCACTTATATGTGAAATCTGAAAAAAACAACACAAACAAACAACAACAACAGCAACAAAAAAGAGAGAAGAGACTCATAAATACAGAGAACAAGCTGGTGGTTGCCACGGGGTGGGGGGGGGGGGAGGAAGTATGGGCCAAATGGGTGAAGGGGATTAAGAGGCACAAACTTCCAGTTAAAAATAAATAAGTCATACATAACATAATAAAATTAAAAAAATAAATAAGTCATGAGGATGAAAAGTGCAGCATAGGGAATATAGTCAATAATGTTGTAATATACTTATTCAGTGAGCATTTTGTAAGGTATATAATTCTTGAAACACTATGCTGTACACCTGAAACTACTTTAATATTGTAAAGTCAACTATATTTCAACTAAAAATTTAAAAATTAAAAAAGATAAGTCAAACACTTGGAAAATTTTCCCACTAAAAACCAACTGGGACTGCCAGGGGGTAGAGGTGGGAGTCAGTAATACTAAGACTATTAAAGATTCAAAAGAGTATTTTATCAGTATAGAAAAAAATGTCCATTTGTTCTCTATGTTACATAAAATTACTTTTGATACTAATTTTTGGATAGAATTTGTTTAAATTTTATCCTCTGCCTTTAATTCTAAGACATCTTTAAAACATAGCAGCTATTTAAAAAATAAAAGAAAAAAACCTGCAGCAACAGGCTTAGGCCTAAACTTTTATGTCATAAACTTCCAAGTGACTGTACCTCTTAGTTTAAAGTACTCGGTGGAATCTGTATTTCTGGAGGTTATCCAATTTCCAAGTCAAGTGTTCTCCAGAATAAAATCGTGTAAGTTGTATGGGTAGTTTCTTAACGAATTTATTATTAATAAACTACAAGCAACAACAAATTCAACTGAAAAATTAGGGAGAAGTTATATATAATCCTATTGATATCGAAAAAATTTTTTCCCATATTTTCATCTAATTTTTATTCATATACATACATACTTTTTAAGTAGCTAACTTTTTATTTTGTTTAGATTTTATTTATTTATTTGACAGAGAGAGACACAGCGAGAGAGGGAACACAAGCAGGGGGAGTGGGAGAGGGAGAAGCAGGCTTCCCGCCGAGCTGGGAGCCCGATGCGATGCGGGGCTCAATCCCAGGACCCCCGGATCATGACCTGAGCGGAAGGCAGATGCTTAACAACTGAGCCACCCAGGTGCCCCAAGTAGCTAACTTTTTAAATAAGATGAATGTATCTCTGGTTTCATGAGCTATGCTTCTAACTTTCAGTGGTCTAAAGTCCTCAGGTTTAAAATTTTAATTCACTAATATTTTACTTATTGTGACTTTTCCCAAGTCTTGTTTACCATGCTAGAATTATGGAAAATAAAGGTGAAGCCCTCACTAAAATGTTTTCTGAAACCTAATAAAGAAAATATATTTAATGACTAAAAACACAGGACACTTATTTACAGTGGGATTTCTTATAATAGCATCCCAGATACATTCTAGTAATTAAGATATTTAATTATGAACTCAAAAGAATGTCCTGTTAGGTCCTGTCCAATTTGCTACAGCACGCAATTCATTCTATAAGCAAATAATAACTGAAACAAATATGTATAATCCTCGACAGAAATGCTATCACTTGTTTTACCAATGATTGCTTTCTCATACTGTATAGAATGACTTATTAAATCTAATAGATGAAGAATTTATTCCACCAAAAAGATATTTTGAGACTTCACTTGTGTTAGGCATTGTTGTAACCTGAAGACATTCTTGAAATAAATACCCCTACTTCTTAGCCATTTAAATGTTTATTCCTTAACAATTAAAAGATTAGGCAATCTATTTATAGATTATCTACAATGAACAAAGGATAGTTTGTTCCCAAAACAGAGGGAAAGTTAAGTTGAGGAGAAACAAAGTATCTCTCGTGAAAATCTGACTAGCTTTAAACATGAAATAAAAACAAAAGCACCCCTCTGTATTTTGTTGAATTACTGACCATGAAAAGGCAGAGCAAAGAGATTTTCATTTAAAGATGCAGATTATGTAACCCCAGGCTGGCTGAACTAAACGACTTTTTGGTAACTAAGATGCAATTCTTGGTGGAGCAAAAGACAAAAGAAGAATAAAAAACACAACATCTTTAGCTGTCTTCCTAGACATGGCCCAGATAGAGGAGGGGCTTACAGTCTCACTTAACAAATGAAGTCCCCACTCCAACCCCATATGGCATTCTAATCTTTATGAGCAGTTTGAAAAAAGAAAATAACCAGAAATAAAAATTGTCAGCACTGTAGCCATCAAGAAGCTCTTCTTGTTCCTCTCATCTTAGTTCTTCCATCAAACGGCTTGGAGGGCAACCGTAACCTACCATTTGTTTATACTCAGTCTCCTAGGCTCTAACTCTTTACAGCTCTGTTCTCAAACCCAATACACAGAATGCCTGACAAAAAGGAGGAACTTAAAGTGTGGTGACTGAATAAATGAGTGAGAGTCTTCATGTATACGGTGAACCGTATAGGGATCATCATTATGGTCATCAACAGATAATTAAGTGGTTTGAGGTGGAAAATATGGTATACAAGCAAAACAAACACTATGACAATGAGTTGATTTAAAAATTATCATTAAACTTGTATAAATATGTTTACACTTTAAATGTAGAAACAAGCATACGAAAAAACCACTTTAGATCCTACTATATGAAATACAACCAAATAGAAAAACCTTCCTCCAAGGTATTCAGAAGGAGTAGCAAACACAGGGCTTAAGGTTATAGTGAATACAATGCATTGGTATGGGTCTCTTCTCCATTCTTTTGTCTGCCCCCTAGTGGAGTCCCTGTGAGCAGAGAAAACATAAAAAAGGCAGATACCACAAAAATGAAAAACACAAACAGAACAGAACAAAACAAAACAAAGCACGAAGCACTTACTTTGGACTTCTACAAATCAGTTACTCAAGAACAGCAAGTTAACTTACGAATTCCTATTAAACACTATGTTCCAAAGACAAAACTCTTCTATCAACCTAGGTAGGTTCACTATTTCCTTAAGCACCTCTGGACTTCTGATCATTGCCTTTTAAGGAAGAGTCCACATCTCTAAATTGAATCTAGGTAGGATATGGCTTTCTCAATATTTAAAAAGACAAACAACTTACTAACTGACAGTTTCCAAGTTGACAAGGTTTGGCCACTAGTTTTGGTTTTCAGATGTCTCAGACATGAATAGCCAAAACAAAATCATTTCCAAAACAAAGATTCTGGAAAACTACAGATTTATGTCCACAGTACTTCAAGTCAAGGAACAGGTAAAGTGAAAGAGACCATGGTTCAGTGATGGCGTGGCTGAGTGACTCCTCTCAAAAAGCATGCTTATCTCCACGGGGATCTTTCTGTCTGGAGAGGAGTGTGGGTTTTGGTTATGATCTCATCATCAGCAACAGCAGACTCTCCTCTGAACTGTCTGCCCATTTTATACTAGAGTTTTGCACTAACATGTAGACTCTTTAAACACGAAGATGATAGACATAAATAATCAATCATGTGGCACACGCCCCTCTCCCCCGTGACTGGTGACACACATTTGCAAGACAATCAGCCAGGGTTTTACAAATTATACTCCCTGAAGAAAACATCAGAAAATGATCCCTGAAGGGGAGATTCAAGTATTAGACATAGATTCTGGGCTACAGTGATCTCGTGGTTCCATTTCTTAATTTCTAGAGCAATAAGAATACGTAACTAATGATTATTAAAAACAAAATGATTTCTGGAGAGGCAATTCTAGATTTTCTCCCATATTTAAGGAACTGAACTTGTATAAAACTCCTGCATTAGTAGGAATTCTGTTTCCCGGAACTGTATCAAAATCAAATGAGAGAATCCATACAAAAAACATGCTGAGAGGCATAAGAGCACAAAAACAAATAGTTTACTTAATTACCATTTCTAACAACCTTTGAAGAAGTGCATTAGTATGGTAATTCTGGCAGGTTCTAAAAGCAGCGAGCTTCCCGTGATTTATGACTACATTTTAAGGGATGCAGTATCAGCTTAAAACACCCTCGCCAGCTTTTTCATGGAGGAAACAGAGTAGCTTAAATTAGGAGAGATAAAATGTTCAAAGGTTTATTTTAACAAGCAAGTGCTGAGGATATAGGAACACAGGACTTAAAGTTTTTCTGTTCTCAGACTGCTGTGAATGCTCTGAAAGGCGAGAGGAATGAGGAGACAGCTGACATCCATCTTCCTTGTTCATTTATCTTTCCCCTTTGGCCAACACCCTCAGAGAGGAAGTATCAAGGAAGACAGGATAAAACTCCTATGCTTTTAATGCTTTCCCCAATTTCTCTGTTGTTGCTCAGATCTCTACTAGAAAAGCAGGAAAAGGCAAATTCCAACCAAGGACCCCCAAAAGACTTATTCAAATCATTAAGGTTCATATGTCAGGAAGCAGGAAGGTGGGGTGGGGGTGGATTTCCCCAAGTCTCTGTACTTGGATGGATCCCCGGGTTAATTTTTATCTCTTCTCTATTTTACTACCAGATTATTTATAGAGGGTAAAGCAGCTAAAATAATTGACTTTAAAAATTTACTGTATTTAGGCAATGATATCACTACTAAGTTTTAAATACACTGACACTATGATACAATTCTTAAAGCATGCTTATACATCTAATTTAATGTTTTGAAGTCTGCTCCAATTATTCATTAAAATGAGTAACAAAGGAACAAAACAATGAAGAAGCAGCTGTTCAATTTGTGTATCTGATTTGCAGCATGTTGTGTATTTATAGTTAAAAAGAGCAAAATAAGGTACTCAAGAAAGAACTGTTCCCACTCTCAAGTAATTGTATTTTTGAAATTAGTGCAGTATCACTGGTAAAGACTTAAGTTTATACAAGCAACACTAACTTTTTAATGTTTACAAAATTAAACTTTAGCATTAATCACACTTGTAATCATATTTATTATCTTTTCTTCTGGTTTGGATGGCATCTTCTTTCTCCAAGTAGACTACATATAAGCAACTTAAGAGCAGAGACTATCTGTTTGAGTCACTCCTGTCTACCAAGCTCACAGCACATTAGATGAAATAGTAGTAATATAAATAAAAGTATTTATATTAAAATGTCCTATTAAGTTTATACCTATAGGAGGTTAAACGTCAACTCTACAGTATCAAACAACACAATAATCTCCACTCTAGGCACCCCCTCCCTTCTATTCTAAAGAAAAGCATGTCCCGGTTTTGGCTTCTCTTGGTTGTTACTCTTGCTGGTTAATCTTTGTTTAAACCACAGCTACCCCACAGCAGCCCTGCCCGGCTCCATTCCTAACCATCCTCTGCCCTTCTCTGTGTTTGGTGAGGCGGTTAGTGTGTTTATTCTCTTTTCTCCTGGCTTTAACTCCTGGTTTCCAGAGGTGGCTGCCTAATTCCTAAGCACAGTGCCCCTGGGTGGCTGCTCCTACATTGTTCCAGAGCTCAAGGGTCTTATGTACACAGTTATTAAAATCAGTTTATTATATCCTCCCATCCCTCCAGCCCTAAAGGTGTAAGGACACTCCTCTAAACCCAGCCCACAGGACCATAAGCAGTCCTTCATTAAAGTCTGCATTTGAACCTTCTGAGCTGAATTCAGTCTCTTACAAGGACACTAAAAGATACTGCATATTTCCAAATACTATGCTTATAGGACTTACTACTTTTACATTATCTACCCAGCCTCACCAGTCAGCTCACTTTCCCCATATTGCCTCTCTCCTTCTTCCTCCCAATATAGAGAGACCACCAGCTCCAGTACCTCAACCAGAAGGGCTTCAAGCCACATACTTAACATCGGTTCGTTATCAGCATAGATAGAGTGTAACTTTCTTGGAATGATGAGTTTTCACCCCCTGCTTTCATCTTCCCTCATGCCCTTCCATTGCCTAATTATCCTCTGCTGTACATATACTTCCACATTGTCAAGGCTGGTAACACAGACATTCTGCTCTACAACCACCTCACTTCTCCATCTTCTTTCACTCTAAGGTTGAGTCTGATAGTTTAAAGTCAATGAGGGGCACCGACATTATCATGACAACAGGGGTGCTGTTTCCTACAGTCCCAGGCTGGGGCTAGGACTGCATTTGCCTCTATCCTTGTCCAGTGTCAGTGTCCCTACCCGAGGCCACACGACAGAGAATGCTCCTATGGCCAAAGTCTAATGGATTCTCTGTGTTTTACCTCACCAACTGTCTTTATTAACTTTCACTTCTTATCAGTCCCCTCCTTTCCTAAGTCCACTCTGCTGGAATCCCCTTCACCCCTCCCTATCCTTCTCCTTCACCAGGACTGGGTGCTGACCGGCCTGGTTCGAGGCTTTCATCCGCAAATTCCTGCACTGCTTCCCCAAGGTGGGTCCACCAACCCCTGCATGCCATGTCTCCCTCTTCCTTGGTTTAATCCTCATTTTGTTACATCCAAATCCTGAGAAAGGGCACATGGAAGGAATGCTTACAGGAAACAGCATAGCACAGTGGTTACTGTTTCATAATTTACTTTTACTTGAAAGAACAGTTTTAAAAATAATATTTGTTATGCTATTCTCTTAGAATAAAGGGAACAATAATATTTAAAAGCCCTTTCAAACATTTTTGGGGGTTGAGTTGCAAATAAAGGCCTTAACCCCCTAACTCATGGGCATCTAATAAACTTACTGTTCACCATTTAAGTTACAATAATATTAACCCATGAAAACATGGATTTCATGTTCAATTTCCCTTTTATGTACTCAAAAACTGTGTATCTGTTGAACAGAATTCATTCAAAATCTAAAATATTCTTCTTAGCACAAAAACATTTAAAATGATATCAACTGGTAATCCTATGTAAGTCTGGAGAGGAGTATTTCAGTAGAATAATGAGTAACTATATTCAATTTATTCTTCCGTTCACTCATCCAGAAGTATTTATTGAGCACCTATATGTGCCACTGTTCTGGCTACTGGAGGAACGGCAATAATTCAAGAAACAAAATTTCACGTAGCCCAGCAAACTCAATTTCCGGTAGAGGAAGATAAAAGCAAGCAAACAAGCAGGACTGGTTTTAGAATTCTACAATTGCTAGACAGGAAAACTGAAGTTGATCTGAAAATCCTAATCTCATGTAAATAGTGCAAAGGATGTATGGAATTGTTAGGATACTCTCACAGAAAGTAGTTTAGCACACCAAGCCACCACTACTCTTAACACAGTCCCACCGGGCAGTGACAATTATCAAGCTCTTAGGATCAGATCCTGGAGTGCAGGCTTGAAAGCTCTGCAATCTTGTCTTCTCAAAGGTCTCCATCAGCTAATAAGATGAGGTAACCCATGTTAGGCTTCCCTGTGTAATCTCCATGCAAGGCCATTACTTCAGTCCCCTGACATCATCCAATACCAATCCTGGAACACTAATCTCCCGAGTCCGATAGCCATAAACAGAGTAAACAACTCGAGTGAAAACGGAGGAAAAAGAAAGAGTGAATTAACCTTCATTATATGTTTTTTTCTGTTTCTTTTAACAGTTTCCACATTTTGTAAATAACAAAGTTGGCTCTTACCCTACCTGAGAGAAAACAAGGCAATAAATAAAGAGGTATTAGAGAAGACGAAAAGTATTCAGAAATCCAACAAATGTTGTATGGTGATAAGGCAAGTGGCTAAAGATAATAAAATTACTGGGCCTAAAGAATAAATACACAAAATACGATGATTTTTTTATATATGACAGGTTTCCTGAGGGAACATATCTTACATACGTGTGTTCAGTAGGCATTACTTGACTTGATGCTGAAAATTTATTTCTGCAAAGGAAACATAATCAAACAAAAGGAGACATATTTTCCTTCAAATGGGAGCAATTAAACTGGACACACAGAATAACTGAGGTGGGGTCCCTAGGGAAGTAGGAATGTTAAAACTGGCCATCCTGCATCCTTTTCATCTAAATGTTTCTCCTCTTCTGCTGACTACCTTTCTTATTCTTGTTTCTTTTTCTTTCTCTTTTTAACCATTATCCTCTCTTCCATGTCTCTCATCCACTTTATTTCTTCTTACACTTAGTCATATACACATCAAAGAATTTCTGTTTGCACATTTAAGTGCCTGTCACATTTAACGTCCTTTTCTTAACTTAAAAACAGGTATCTTTATTATTTTTTATGCTTTCAATCTCTCTCTCTTTTTTTTTTTTACATTTGAGTTTAGGTCTTTTTTTTTAAAGATTTTATTTATTTGTCAGAGAGAGAGCACAGCAGAGGGAGAAACAGGCTCCCCACTGAGCAGGGAGCCCAATGCTCATTATCGGGATGGGATCCTGGGTCATGGGATCATGACCTGAGCCGAAGGCAGACGCTTAACCAACTGAGCCACCCAAGCATCCTGAGTATAGGTCCTCTTGACTTCTTTTTTCAACAAAGCAGGCACTATTAAAAAGAAAATGGCCCTTCATTCTTGATGCAGAAGACAGAAAATGATCTTTGATAATTTGGACATTCATCACTTGAAAGAAAAGACTACTTCAGATCATCTCTAAAGACTTTCCACCACACTATAGTAATAATAATAATTAACATTATTTGAATACTAAATACCAGGCATTGTTTTAAGCACTTTATACATTAACATAGTCCTCACCACAATCCTATGAGGTATGCACTGTAATTATTCCCATTTACAGATGAGAAAAAAAGTCACAGAGAGATTGAGTCACTTGCCCCAGGTCATAACTAGAAGTAGTAAAGTTAGGACTTGAACCAATGCAACCTGGCCCCAGAGCCCAAGTCCTTACCCATTGTTATACTACCTGTCTATGACAGGGGGCGGCAAACATTTTTGTAAAGGGCCAGCTAGTAAATATTGTAGACCATGCAGGCTACACGTGGTCTCTATCTCATTATTTTTCTTCTTCCTCTCTTTAAACAATTTTTTTTAAAGATTTTTTATTTATTTATTTAAGACACAGAGATAGAGAGAGAGACAGAGACAGAGACAGAGAGGGAGAGCATGAGCAGGGGGAGAGGCAGAGGGAGAGGGAGAAGCAGGCTCCCTGCTGAGCCAGGAGCCTGACATGGGGGCTCGATCCCAGGACCGGGAGATCATGACCTGAGCCGAAGGCAGATGCTTAACCATCTGAGCCACCCAGGTGCCCCAAAACAATCTTTTAAAAATGTAAAAAACCTTCTCACACATAATCAGGGGTACAGGTTGTAGTATGCTAACTCCTGGGCTATGATTTTTTTATCTTCTGTGAGCCAGTGTACTACTTTTTATTTAGACAAATTCGGACAGAAGCAAAGGTGAAAGATTCCAGATAGGTAGCTTACAATCCATAGTCCATGAATGCCCAAGAGCTATCAATTGTGGGTTGCCACTGAAACAGTAAAGGTAAAGAAAATGCAAACATCAAAATCAAAGAATTGCAGGTGGTTTGTGGACACACACAAGGACATATGAGCCAGGTACTATTATCACTAATGGGAATTAATAAACAAAAATTTGAGTGAGTTTCAACACCCTAGTATTTCACAAGTAGAAAACCCTGGATGTTTCTCTTCCTTACTTTATCTGCTGGGCAGAACTACTTATATAATCTGCTCATCGATGTCATCTGCATGTTTTCAAAGTCCCTCATAAATGCAAATTCATTGTTGCATTATCAAAAGATTCATTATCTTCAATGTCAGAAACTAAAGAAGAGTAGCTAATTAACTATTAGCTCAAGACCCCTAAAGAACTTGGAAATCCTAAGAATATAAACTTCATCAACTGATACCCCTCCAGGTCCTCTGGCAAGGTCCCACTTACATGAAATATTAATGTGTCATCACCACTTACCACTCTCTTAAGATTTCAGAATTTTCTACATGTTTCTTTTAGCCCCCATAAAATTTACCACAGCTTTTCTTAAAAAAAAAAAAAAAAAAGCAAAAGCTCTATTTCAACAATGAAGTAATCATTTTTTTTTTTTTTTAAAGATTTTATTATTTATTTGAGACAGAGAGAATGAGAGACAGAGAGCATGAGAGGGAGGAGGGCCAGAGGGAGAAGCAGACTCCCCGCCGAGCAGGGAGCCCGATGCGGGACTCGATCCCGGGACTCCAGGATCATGACCTGAGCCGAAGGCAGTCGCTTAACCAACTGAGCCACCCAGGCGCCCCCATTTTTTTTTTTAAAGATTTTATTTATTTATTTGAGAGAGAGAGAGAGAATGAGAGAGAGCACATGCGAGGGGGGAGGGTCAGAGGGAGAAGCAGACCCCTTGCTGAGCAGGGAGCCCGATGCGGGACTCGATCCCGGGACTCCAGGATCATGACCTGAGCCGAAGGCAGTCGTTTAACCAACTGAGCCACCCAGGCGCCCCATGAAGTAATCATTTTGATAAATGCAATCAGAAAGTAGGAATTTAAGCACTTTATTTTGGCTTTTGACTCTACCAAGTCAAACAGGTAAATCTACAAATCCCACCTCTTAGGCAACTTATTCCTTAGAGGTAAACATTTAGATAAAATTTGGTTCAGGGTAGGGCGCCTGGGTGGCTCAGTCGGTTAAGCGACTGCCTTTGGTTCAGGTCATGATCCTGGAGTCCTGGGATCGAGTCCCGCATCGGGCTCCCTGCTCGGCAGGGAGTCTGCTTCTCCCTCTGACCCTCCCCCCTCTCATGTGCTCTCTCTCTTTCTCATTCTCGTTCTCTCAAATAAATAAATAAAAAATCTTAAAAAAAAAAAATTTGGTTCAGGGTATTACTGTTAATTATTTTGCCATTTTGGTGGGGGGGGAATAAAAATTTAAAAACAGATTCACTTCTACTTTCTTTCCTATCAGCTTTGGACCATCTGTTTAAAGTGACTGCAACTATTTTTAGCAGTTAGGCAATGGGTTACTTACAAAAACAAAAACAGATGCCTGCTCTTTAAGATGACCCCGTTATCAAACGTATGAACATTACTTGCAGACAAGAGTCCAAAGCAAGTTACACGGCAAGGCTAAAAATGCAGATTTAAAAAAATATACTACAGAGCAACTCAGGACATGATTTCATTCCTTCTAATTGTTTCTTAGCAATTGCTAAATACACGTGAATACATTAAGTGGAGGAGGTCACACTTATACGGTTTTAAAAACATTTGCTGTAATACTAGGTCTTTACCCCTAACTTGGCTGTCCTTAAGAATTTGTACATTTCTTCTGTTGAGAAAAGTTGCTTACTTAATAGTTAATTTTTACCTGAAGCACTTTCTACTCAATGCAGGAACTTGCGCATTTTGCCTTTGTTTTTTCTTTGACAACAGTGACAAGTCAGAGAAAATCTCAATGAATATTTATGTAAGTGTTTAACACAGTACCAAGTATACCTTTTAAAGAGAAAAATCAAAGATGGACTGTGCAAATCCCCCCTTCCCTGCCTTCTTTTCTGTGCTTTGAAGTAACTACCTTGCTCCTAGAAAAAGTTTCGCTAGAAGCTGTTGTACTTTGTCCTTGCCAGGCCAGATAAAGGGTTAACTTTAATTTGCAGATCAGGCCTTTTTCCTAGTGGCTGGCTGAGAGGAAGGAGAAGCACAGCTAAATCAGCATTCAGTCCTTTATCACAGTCCCACCGCTTTTGCTGTTTAATCCACCCTTCTGATCCACCCTCCAGGCTTACCAGGATTTAAGGTTCAATACTTAAAGGGCCCCCTCCCCCAAAACAACTAACGTCTTATGGGACAAAAAATTCTGCTGCAGCAGGTCTTTGATTCCTATTCCCCTTGAACAAGAACATTTAAATGCTTCCTTAAAATGTTATTTTTTAATAAATAAATAATGGTTGCATTTAGGGAGCACTGTGATGCAGACTCTGAGTTGCTCACCCAAATCTGCTCTCCTATTCTTTCACAGTGAATGAGTTTTAACTGGGTACAGGGCTATCCAGGCAGAAATGACACCTCTTAGCCTCCCCGGCAGCTGGATGTGACCAGGTGACAATTCTCCCCCATGGAGTGAATGGCACGGATGTGACCATTTCTGGGTCTGGGCTTAAATGCACTGAGCATGATGTCTCTACCCTCCCCATACCCCTCTCCCCCACCAACTTCAAGCTGGGACACAAAACATGCCCATGACCTTGCCTTAACCATGCAGATGGACTCTGTGACGTTGGGGGCAGTGGAGCAGCAAGGCCGCAAGAACCTGGCTCCCTGCACTTCTACAAGGAGCATGACTGCCTGGCAAAGAGCCTGGAAGGCTTACCTGGTTATGTGAGCAATAAATAAAGTCTTATCTCTTTTAATTCACTATATGTTGGGGTCTCTGTTCCAGCAGCATAGGCTTTACCACAATTGGTGCAAACACTCCATGTAGCTCTGTTCTGAGTGCTTTACATGAATCATCTCATTAATGAGCCTTTGAGGAAAGTACTATTATTATTCCCATTTTCCAGCTGAAGAAATACAGACTTAGAGGGTTGAGTGACTTTTCCAAGGGCAAAGAGTAGGAAGGACGGTGCAATAGTCAACTGCAGATCTGTATGACGCAAAGTTCAGATGCCCAACAGTATTTCTTTCTTTTTTTTTTTTTTTTAAAGATTTTATTTATTTATTTGACAGAGAGAGAGATAGCGAGAGCAGGAACACAAGCAGGGGGAGTGGGAAGGGGAGAAGCAGGCTTCCTGCAGAGCAGGGAGCCCGATGTGGGACTCGATCCCAGGACCCTGGGATCATGACCTGAGCCGAAGGCAGACGCTTAACGACTGAGCCACCCAGGCGCCCGCCCAACAGTATTTCTTAAAAGGAAACTACTAATCACTATGCAAGTATCTCACTCTGAGATTTTTCTTCTGTTACCTCCTATATACCTAGAGTAGAAATATTATGAGCTCAAAATTAAGGAATATAAATTATATTTGGCTTCTTCATAAATGCCTTTCATTTACAACATTGAAGATTTAAATTTTATAAAACCCCAAAACTTCAAAGGAATCACATAGCAGGCCAAGCTGAAACAGCCTTCTAGTTGAAACATTTTACTCCATTTTCAAAGTTCTATCATGTTACACACAAAACCCAGATCTGTACCTCAGTTCAGTGCTGTTTAGTCACAGGACTAATTCAAAACACTCTTTTTGGCTGTGCTTAATATTGTGTTTGTTATGAAAGGGCCCATGAAACACTTACACAACACTGGGGTTTTCCTTTCAGTAATATGAGGCCACACACCTTCAACCTTCACTCCTCCCAAACTTTTTAGACAAAACCCAGGACAGTTACCAGGGATGTATGTACTGGAGAGGTTTGACAGGGGAAAGGGATGAGGGGGACTTTGTCTTTATATTTCACCTCTTAAAAAAAATCATTTTTCTTAAGAATCCATTTAATCTTCTAGAAAGGTCTGACAATTAAGTGCCAGAGCCCATTTATTTATTCATTCAATAAATATGCACTGAACACATACTGTTTGTTGAGTCTGTACCGGACACTGGACACAGAACAGTAAAGGAGAATCATAGGAGACAGAGGTAACATCGGGACTTTCTCATAATTGTAACGGTTTTTTACCTTAACTTAAGCTTGTGTGAAAATTCCAGAATAAACTGTCTTACATTCTAATAACTGCAAATGCATAACCCGTAAGAAAAGAAAACGCTTCTTTCCCTCCTTTGCTGCCTCCGTCAGAAGGGCTGCGAGCACTGTGTACTTATGTTTCCAGCATCGGCTCCTGCACTCGCAGGGGAAGCCTTGCCACTCTGTCTAGGTAGTACCCTTCCTTCCAAGCCTTCACAAGGTCTGAAGACACACTGGAAATGCATCCTTATCCATCTGCTTCCCAACATGGCCGCCAACCTCACTAGGTTTTAATTAACAGGAGATGAGTTCTTTGCCAGCGTAAGCAAATATTTCATTATTTAGACTGGTCTCCTCATTCTAGGTTTGGTTAAAAAGACAGAAGAGAAGAGAGTTGCCAATCATTTCTATAAAAATAAAAGCTCTTTTACATGTGATTACCAACTGTGGAAAGACAAAGCTGTGAAAATACTACTTTCTCTGATTATTACGGGTGTGATTTTGGAGCGATCTTCCATGTGGTCAGGTACCTCTCCAGTGGGAAGGTTGAGAAAATGCCGCAATCCTCCACTGGGAGTGGCCTACTTGGCTTTCCTGCGGGTGGCCCATCTCCTGCACTCAGGGGGTTCTGCACACATGCTCCTCCTTATGCCTCACAAAAGCATTGTCTGATTTCTGGCTCAGCCTTGGCTTTCCAAGGAACTGTTTTAAAACTTCCAAATATGACTGCATTCAAATACGGCTTCAGGTCTTAAAAAAACACTTTAAAAAAATATAGTGTTCTTTCAATAAAAACTAGCTAAAAAATGGCTCTGGGTTTTTTAAGATCTTAAGTGTCACTCATTTTGAATGCAATTATCAGAGCTCTATTTTCATTTGCACCGAAGTTCCACCAGGTAGTAAGTGCCAGTTTTTAGTGAGAGGCATTAATTTGTAGATGGCACTGTTTGTAAACAGTGTCGCTGTAACACTGACCAACTGATGCTTCACATTGTGTCTGAGGGCTGTGCCTTGTGGTGGCAGGGACCAGGGTCAGCCATATTCCTTGGGGGGTCTGGGCCAAGGCTGGGAAAGGAAATCAGCTGGGTCCAGGAGAGGCTGGGCTGGGAGTGAGGCAAGGGCTCCCTTCTTCCCTGCAAGCCTGCTGCTGCTGCCTGAGCCTCAAGGCCACTTCCCACTGAGGCCTTCTCTGGTTTCCATGCCAAGGGGATGCCCCAACGTGGGGCTTGGGGCTCAATCCCAGGACCCTGGGATCATGACCTGAGCTGAAGGCAGACACTTAAACAACTGAGCCACCCAGGTGCCCCAATAATGCTCTAAAGATGGAATCTCACTTTAGTAACCAACCTTTTGTATCCTCCCCCTTCACCTCCACCAAATCACTCCATGCTGACCCTCCTTAAATCGTTCCTTAAACACTGCTTCTGAATACCAACCCACTGCCCTGGGGGTCACTAGTCTTCAGAAGAACCGAGGCCTGACTCTGAATTTCCAAGGCAGTGACTCACCCACCCAGCCCCTTACTGTGGTAGGGATACCAGTTGCTCCCCTAATACTCATTTCCTCTTGTCAGCGAGCCCTCTTGCTCAGCTATAGACCCCAAGAGTTATTTCTAATGGCACTTTCTTGAAGCACTGACAATTGGTGGAACATTCCAACCAAAGGTCCAGAAAAGCCCTGACAGCAACAGAATGCCTAGAAGACCACACCCCACATAGCCCCTTCCCTGAACCTCTTCCAATAGAACTCTAGGTGTCCATCTTACAGGTGGGAAGGTCAATGAAGGCTTGAGCCTGCCACTTCCCTTGGCTGCCAGCACCAGAAGTAAATTTCTCCTTTCTCTTTTCCAAACCCTCATCTCTTGAGTTATTGGCTTTTCTTGCTGACAAGTTAATCCGAGTTTGTTCAGCAAAAGTGCTGGCAAGCCCAGCCAGGTGCCACGCTTTCAATTTGTCCAGCCCCCTTGGGATTCCCTGGGAATGAGCAGTTGGCTGGGGCAGTGTGCCAGGGCTTACCTGTTTCCTGAGTTAGTGGCTATGAAAGATGGCTCAGTAGCACCCTTTTTCCATAGTAAGCCAGCAAACTTCTTCTATAAAGGGCCAGATAATAACTTCCTTAGCTTTGCAGGCAATATGGTATCTGGCACAACTACTTAACTCTTCCATTGTAGTGTGAAAGCAGCCACAAACAATTCATAAGCAAATGGGAGTGGCTGTGTTCCAATATGATTTTATTTACAATGACAGGTGGCTAGCTGATCTGACGCTCAGATCATTGTTTGCTGACCCCTGTTCTATAATAACAGAAGCTTTCAGAGTGGCTGACTTGCTAAAGATGATGTTTTCCAGCCTCCTTTACAGCTAGCTGTGGTCATGTGACTCTGTTCTGGCTAATAGGATATGAGTGAAAATGATCTGTACAACTTCTAGATCAGCCCCCCTTCTCTTAGGCTGAAAAGAGATCATGGTGAGTCAGTCATCTTTGACTGTGAAGATGGGGCAGCACCCTTGGGATGGCAGAGAAACAAGAGGGAAGGAATCTGTCTAGTGAAGTACCATAACTAGTCCTGGACCTGTATGCACCGTCTTGTCTATTCTAAGATGGAATCAGAAGGTAAGAACCCCCCCAAACCTTTTAGCCTACTAAGCCACCATATTCTGGTACATCTTTTTATAAAGCTTTGCATTTTCAGGTTTAGCTCAAGTGTGCAAGGCTGTATTCTGAAGGGGAAATGTCTTTGTTGTAGGGCTATCAAATGATGACAAACCCACACACCGGTGAGATGACCCTGCACGAATCTGTCATCATCACAGGAACTAATATCAAGTGAAAGCTTATTCTGTGGCATGCACTTATACAAGCTCTCACTTATCTTGAAGCAGTTATTATGACGATCATGTTTACAGATGAGGTTCAGAGATATTAACAAATATGCCCAAAGTCATACTGCTCCTAAGTAACTGCTCAGATATGTAAACTTGGGGACACATGACTCTCAAACATACACTTTCCCACAAATCAACTCCCCTGTGTAAAGGACAAGCCACAGTAGTCAATTCTAGGGTGATATTTAGAGATGGCTCTGTGATTCCAGGTTTCAATTTTCAAACTGAAAAGCACCACTAAGATCCACTGAATGACAGCTCCATTTGGTTTAATTACTACTCCCCTTAGAGAGCCAACTAAAGCAAAATGACACAAATTTAATGACTTACCCAGGTTCCTTTGAAAGGCTCTGAGAATGCCAGCCAGAATGTGGATTTTATGAGACAGCCATAGGGGCTGCCAACTTGGTCTCAGCTACCGCCACCACCACCTCCTCCTCCACTGCCCATTACAAGTTAGCTGCCTGGACACCTGCTACCCCAGGCTGAATGGAGCCTGCAAAACAGTTTCAAACTATGCCAGCAGAGGGGAAGATTTTCTTTTCTCTCCAGGAAAGGGTGAGCAATGCCACCGACATGTGCTGTTGACCCTACTCTGCCAGGTGTAGCATCCGTCTCTGCTGGGGGCTTGGCACCCATCGCGGGGACCATCTGGCTCCATTTCCCTGACCACATGGCCTTTCCTGTTCTGTACAGCCTGCAGGCTCAAGGAAAGTCGAGTTCACCCCAACATGAAAGCACAGCCAGTGGCACCAACTGTTCATGGTAGATGAACCCAAAATTCAGTTGCAAAAAATCTTAACCATATCTCTTCAAATTTGAAGGGACGAACTGTTTCAAAACTAGTTTGACTTTTTTAATAGAATAAGTTGATTTTTTAAAACTTTACTTGTTTAATCAGCTATGAATGGCTAATTAAAAATTAATTATTATAATTAATTGTTACTATACCAAGGATTATGTAGTTAAAGAAAATGTTGTGTTACAGAAATGTAATGAAGAGATAAGTCTATCTTGAGTAAAGGCACAAAATTAACATGCTCTCAATTACTTTTTAAGCCAATCATTTTTAAAATAGGAAGTAAGACCTTACCCCCAAAATGGACTTTTTAATTTGGCACTATTTAAGTATTTCCAGAGCCAAACAGATGCCAAATCATACAGCCATTGAAAATAATATTTTCAAAGAATATTTTGGAATGTGGAAAATGTTCTCACATATATTGCTATGCCAAAAAAAAAGCAGGTTTCAAAAAGGCTTACAGACATTCTTATAAAAGAATAACTATGTATTTATATAATTATACATAGTAAATTAGTCTGGAAGTAAATACCTCAACATTTTAACAGCAGTTTTTCTCTGAGTGGTAAAATTGCAAGTGGTTTTTATTTTCTTCTCAGCATTCTCAAAATCTTCTAGAACATATCATAAAAGGACACATTTTTAAAAGAACTAGAAAGATTATCATGACACCAAAGGCACAGCTTTCTCCTGTGTTCTGTGAAGATGCAGAATGTGGTTTGGGGAACAGGGCAAGTTACTTTATGGCCAAATCTACAGATATAAAAGTCTCAGAAACTGAACCTGGGTAGCTCAGTCGGTTGAGTGTCTGCCTTTGGCTCAGGTCATGATCCTGGAGTCCCAGGACAGAGTCCCGCATCGGGCTCCCTGCTCAGCGGGGAGTCTGCTTCTCCCTCTGACCCTCCCCCCTCTCGTGCTTTCTCTCTCTCAAATAAAATAAAATCTTAAAAAAAAAAAAAAAAAGTCTCAGAAACTGACATATTATACAACACACCAAGTGTTGATGTTTCAATACTGGACATTTCAAGAACAGAGGGGTACCAAAACATATGGAGCGAGCCACTCGGGAAAGGGTCCAGACTCATTACAACACAACAGCTATTCTCCACATTTCATCCTCACTAAATCGACATTAAAAATGGAACGAGGAGTGTGTGTAGCACTCAAACATCTGTGACATATCATTATGGAAGAACAATATTTCCAGGAATTCTAATTCACAATTACTGCTTTCAATTTGAGAAAACCACCGTCAAATTAAAAAGAAATACGTGCATGTCACAATTCAGCAGTAGCTAAAATCAACTAGAAATTAGTTTCTATTTCACAATGGGAGTTACTAAAACCTTAGACAATCCCCACAATTAGGGAACAAAAGTTAGGATAAAGTCTAAAATCGGAAAATGTATCTCCTACCCCAAGTCACAAGGCACAACAGGGTCTGAGGCAACCTCTCTGTCTGCAGATAATGAGAAGAAAAAAAAAAAAAAAAACCAAAACCTTAAAGGCTCAAGCTCACAATCACTGCCCCAAGTTACACACTAGTGGTCATATGATCCTCCAAGTGCTGCCTCTCAGACAAACAGTCTCTTCTTTTGTAAAGCCAACAAGATCACCGAAAAGGCCTAAACTAACCAAACTCCTTTACTTTTTAAATGATGGAGCCTCTTAACAAAGGAAAACAGGACTTTGAAAGAAATATTGCAGGAAAAGGTGAAGGTAGGGAGTTTCAGGAAAATGTCTGATAAAATTCCATCGCTTTTCTAAAACAACAAAAACATAGTCTCCTGAGCCTCAAATACAAAAGCAGAGCAGAAGACAAAAATGTGTTCCCAAATTACACCGTTCCTGAGAAAAACACACTTTCACTTGCTTTTTCTGTAAATATTTCCCCCACAGGATTATTTTACTTAAGAGGAATAAAAGAATATAGACTGTATAATAACCAAATGTCATATATATCCTATGTAGGATATATATAATCCTACAGAAATATACATCTTAATGGAGAAATTTTACCTGCCTTAAACAACTGAAGAGATTTTCGACAATGAAACAACAATGGAGAAAGATATATAACAAAACAGCATTAGTCTGTCTAACCAGAGAACAAGGAAAATGACAGCTCAAAGAGATAGATTATTGTAGGGTAGAAGAAAAGAACATTACTAAAATACTAAATAAGATTCTGATGGATCAGCATCAATGTGACAAAGACAGCAAACACACCTTTATGTGGGCTGCCTAAAAGGACAGCTTCCCCGTACCTCCGACTTCCATCATCCTGCTCCTGCCAGAGTCTAGGAAAGTAATGTATGCCCACAGAAACACTGGCCTGGCCTGCACCCAAGTCAGTGACTTCAACTGCTCCACATTAATAACAAAAGCTCAACAGAGTGGACATGCAGGGAGAGAGAAAGAGATGAAAGCTGATGCAGACTTCTAAGAGCAAATCTATCTCCTGCTAAAGAAACTGGCCTAGCATCGTTCAGAAATAACAGGCTCCTCAACAGAAAATACCCGTTATCCTTATAAAGCCTGTCGTCATTCCACGCAATGTTTTTAAAGTCTGCAATAAACTCAAAGATTTTCATTGCAACAGACTGCAGTAAACATAGACTTATCACGTGCCCAGGACCGCTCTGAGCAGCGTACACAGATTAACACCCGGGATCTCCCAATAACCTGATGAGGTAAGTGCCATTAGCCTCAGTTTACAGATCAAAACTGAGGCACTGAACAGATAATGTGACTTTTCCAAGATCACAAAGCTCGTACAGTAGAACCCAGGCTCTCTGGCTCTGGAGGTCAAGGGTTTAATCACCACACGAGACTACCCAACCCACACAGCTGGCACCAGCAGCCCTGCTTGCCTACAACTCACGGTGGCCTTAGGAACTGTCACTGCCAGGGCGACAATGTTGTTCCTGCTTTCTGGCTTCTCCCTAGATTGGAGGGGAGGTAGACTGCCTACTTTAGGCCAGTTCCTTGAAGATCAATGCTCTCATCTATCATGTCATATCAACATTATTATTCCCATTTTACCAATGAAAAACTGAGACTCTGAGGAGCTCAGTGTCTTGCTTAATGCTAGTGAGAAGTAGGGCTGCCAAGTGAGCCTAAAACTGTCTGTACATGGCCCGTGTTCCTGCCACTCCAGAAAGCATCCTACCTCCCCAGTCACAGGCTCATCTCCTAACTGGGCGACTCATCCAACAACCAGAGATGATCTTCCATATGTGAGCTAATCTCTTCAGAAACAAACGCTGCCTGAACAACTAGGAGGAACACGAAGGGTGAGGGAAGAAAGGTCTGTAAAATTCCAACATCCCTGCAAAAAAGCCTCTCAAATCACAGGAAATTCCCAGTTAGGTAACAGAAGGCATATTTGGTATGCATGTGCTCAGCACTACCGCACAGAACTATGCATTGTAAATATAAACAACTATATATTTCGGATGCACATAAACTAAGGTTCTGCAAATCCTATTCTATTTTCCATGCACCAGAACTCACTATTGGAAAGAATTCAGTGGTTAAGTCCCTTTGTAGAGTCAAAAGCTCTTTATAATAATCATTCTCTACTTTCCAACTCTATGAGGATTCAAAAGTAGATATATTCTATTTTATAAACCTAATGAGGTATATAATAATCCAAATTATTTTACCGAGGTTCGGGATCTAGGTCTGCCTTAAAATTGAAGCTATGGGCCATTATACATGACTAGACTCTCTCAAGCCCGTGGTTCAATAAATTGCTAAGTTCCCTATCACATCAGCACATAAATTAGTGTCTACATCTTGGCTAAGAATTTCTTAAAATAAATAACAGGGGGCGCCTGGGTGGCTCAGTCGTTAAGCGTCTGCCTTCAGCTCAGGTCATGATCCCAGGGTCCCGGGACCAAGTCCCACATCGGGCTCCCTGCTCCCTGGGAAGCCTGCTTCTCCCTCTCCCACTCCCCCTGCTTGTGTTCCTGCTCTCGCTGCTTCTCTCTCTGTCAAATAAAAAAAAAAAAAAAAAAAAAAAAATCTTAAAAAAAAATAAAATAATAAAATAAATAAATAATAGGATTCAAAAGCCTGGTGATTAAAAAAAGTATCATGACATATGACTCAAAAAGTATAGATTTAAGGACTTCAGAATTTAATCTCATTTCATGGATAAGAAAACTAAGGCCCCAGAACTTGGGGCACCTGGGTACCTCAGTTGGTTGAGCATCCAACTCTTGATTTCGGCTCAGGTCATGATCTCAGGGTCCTGGAATCGAGCCCCACGTTGGCTCCCTGCTGAGCTTGAGGATTCTCTCCCTCCGCCCCTCCCCCCGCTCATGCACGCTCTCTCTCTCAAATAAATAACTAAATCTTAAAAAGAACTAAACAGCCTTTTAAGTCTTAACAAGAATCAGTGGAAGAAACAAAACTAGAACCCGATGCACTAATATCCAATTCAGTGGGTGCCATGTGGCCCAGAATTAGCTCTCTCTAATGATGATAATACAGTATTGTAAGCTCTGAAAGAGCAGGAACTGTGTCAGACTTCTTGTTTCTATGTTTATAAATGGCTTTGCTTAATAAATATTACTAATTCTCGCTATGGTGACAGAAGGGAATCAGAGGTGGTGTACCTCCTCCTTCCCTTCTGGTCTTCGTAGAGTGTTAGGCAGATCCTAGGGTCCCAACACACAGCTGTGCAAAATCAGTGCCAACCTTATACAGAAAACAGAGAGGTAGTGCGGGCCAGATGTAGTCTTCAGGATGTCCTATGAAAGGCTTCAAGATTGGAAGGCATGAGACACCTGCAAATCAAATAACCCGTCTAGCTTAAGATTCTTCCACTCTAAAATGAGTAAGTTGCATTTCCTGATCTCTAAGACTTGATCTAGTATAAAATGTTATTGTTTTGTTTAGTCTTAAATTTATAACTTTGATCCAAAAAATAATACTTTAGGGGCGCCTGGGTGGCTCAGTCGGTTGGGCGTCTGCCTTCAGCTCAGGTCATGATCCCGGGGTCCTGGGATCGAGCCCTGCACCAGGTTCCCTGCTCAGCAGGGACCCTGCTTCTCCCTCTCCTCCCTGCTTGTACTCTCTCCCGCCATCTCTCTCTCTCTCTTTCAAATAAATAAATAAAATCTTTAAAAAAAAAATACCTTAAGAAGCCCCTTTCAATTTGCCTCTTTGGGGTATTACTGTGACTCTTACAAGTATATAGTAGGCCCCACACCCACCCTCCGTAGTGAATAAGGCAGGGAATGGGAAAGCTTTGCTCTGTGATGGCCACAATCCCCGTTTTGTTTCCTGACACCACTTCTACCAGAAAAGCTCCTCGGGTCTGTGCGATTAGGCCCAAGCACTTCTAGCCTTACTCCTGGCATCAGGGCCCAAGCCTGGGCCTGTCACACCAGCTATACCATAGCAAGGCCGGGGTCCCCCCAGACAGGCTGCCTCTGGGCAGAAGAGGGCCCCTAGCCAGAGCTGGTCCAACTGCAGGGTCTGCTAGCAGCGTGGAGCTGGTCTGAGGCCAGAGGCACAGGTCAGAGAGAGGCCAGGACACTGGAAGGCCAGCCTGGAGTGTGAGCCCTAGTGTGAAACTTGAGAAGGTGATTAAGTAAGAGATACTCAGACAAGGAAAGGACAGGAGAGATCTGGAGACTAGAAAAATGTGTGAGAGAGGTTACTCTGGGAGTTCCATCCATCTCAAAAAAGCAAATGTTACTGTCTTCCAAGCAGGCTAAAATAATATGCATTTATTGTATCTGTGAGCTAAAAGGGACCTTATTAATTATTGTTAGGCATAAAGGGTTTTGCTACCACTACACCTATGTCAAGAAAAAGGAAGATCAGGTCATAGGATTTTTCATAATTAAGGAAAGAACCAGAATGTACACTGTAAATCTGTAAAGAGCTTTGCAGATTATAGATCACCATCATGTGCAGTTTTTGCTCTGACCCTCACAACTACAACATTTGAAGAAACTGAGGCTCAAGGGGTTCATTTACTTGTCCAAGATGCCCAAACTACTAAGTGTCACATCTTCAGGTCGGCCTGGGGCTCTTCTACCATACCACCAAGTCTCTTTAAATTACTTTCCCTCAAACCCACCTTTTAATAGAAATAAAATTTATTTCTTGTTCATTTAAAAATTGTTCATTTTAATTTAATTTCTAGCATTGAGACAGGCTGCAGTTTAAATATCATTAAACAGTGTTTTGATAAGCTACACATCATTGTCCCTTGTACTTCAAAGCATGTTAGCATATGATGGGTTAAAAAAGCTTTGAGGCCTCATCTGGAAAATTTACCACCACATATACTATACTATTGTTTCTATGGGAAGTTCTGTTCCAAGTTCCAAGCAACTGACTTAAAAGAGATCTTTTGGAACACATGAACACAGTCTAAAAATAATCACCACTGCAAACTTAAGGAATTTCTTGGATTTCATTTTTCTTTTTCATTTCATTTAAATATATGCATACATACACAGAGCCTGTTCTCACTGAGCAGCACGTACGGTATGAAAAGCTAAGCATTTCAGTATAACGGAAGAAATTTCATAAAACTCCCACATACTATGACTGTGGATTACATAAAGAAGTGGGAAAATCCCCTTCTGCCCCCAAACTGTGCCAAGACATCTGACATGTTCACGTTTGCCAGGACTCTACAGTTACTCAAGTCCGAATCCACTCTTTACATAAATCAGCACACTATTGTAATGATCCAAAGTTCAGAAAGGACTTCTTGCGAGAATAATGAACTTTTTGAGGTCCTCCAAACTATGTGTTTTGAGAAAAATGTCTCCCTGCCAAGGGATTTTAAGTACTAAAAGCAGAGTGGAAGGTTTTCAGTTATGAATTTTCAACAAATCACCAATATACATGGTTGAAAGTGTTTTCACTGAGAATCAAAGTGTCAGGTTTAAGAATATAAAACAACAACAACAACAATAAAACACCCCAGCTTATCTAAAGAGATAAATCAGAGCATGATTTGATCATTGTGTCTTTTAATGGAAACAGGAGACCAGAACATTGGGATAAATTTAATTGGCAAGTTCTCCTGATACATTTTGATTTGTTAAAAATGAACTTACCTATGATTTTTCAGAAACATTCTTATCGTTTAAGTTTGTGACTGTACCGTGCTTAAACCAAACCAAACAAAAACAACAATAAAGAAATCTAAATACGACACTCTCAACTGAAAGTTCTGACAAAAGTTGGCCAACTGGATTTCACCCTACCTCAAACAGCAGGTATTGTGTGGCCCCGGTGCCTTAGTATCCTGCCATTTTCTCTTGTGTCTCACTCAGGACAGTCCTTCCAGCAGGATCTTGAGAAAGACAGACTAAAAATGATAGGGATCAAAACAAAAGGCAGCTTACATGCATGAGAAACTCTGAATTGCCCAATTTCAGTCCCAAAGCGTCTCAGTCTACAGATCCTCTATAATCTTTGATGAAGTACAACATAAACCTGTTTAAAGCTGTTTGTAATCAAAAGGTACAAAGTGTGAGAACCAAATTCTCTTGGTTATTGAGATGAGTCTTAAAATAACCACAAGCAGCTAATATTTAATTTGGAGTTCTTACCTTTATGTGAGAATTCTTAGTAAGATACAAAATACCCTTATAAAACACAACTTAACCTACGGTAGAAATATCTCATCAGGTAGGCCATTATCATGATTATCTGGATGTAAAAAGCAAGTCATTTTGAAAAAGCCAAATTATTATTACTTTAAATACTCTTGTTTATTTTTAGATGCACGCACTTAAAATAGTCTAATATGAAGCACATACATCTCCACAAAAGCCTGTGCCAAAAATCTAGCCATATCCTAGTGAGTTTGCTCTATTCCTTTTAATCTGAAAAAATGTTCAATGTACATCTTTAATTCTTTTTTTAGTGGTGCTGGCCTTTAGTTTTTCTGTGATATGAATCATTATCCCCTTCTTATCTATTTCCATAAATTTATGTTTTCTTATTTTGAGTTGGTTGGAAGGAGACACTTCTCCTTCCAAGGATCTGTGAAGGAGGCACTTCTCTTTCCAAGGATCTGTGAACAAACTTAAATAAGTCTACAATCCAAAATCAATATTACTTCAAATACTTATATGTTGTTCTTTTTTATATTCACTAATTCCCCTGAGTCACAGTTTCTTCAGGTATAAAACAGTGGTATGTGTTGCAATGGGGGTGGGGATGAGGAGCACCAGGAGGAACAACATGGGAGATGATTTCTAAGTTCCCTTCCAACTCCAAACTTCTATTATTTGCTGGTTTCTTTGGTCTGCATTTATTCCAGATAGGTGCTTCTGTTAAGCAGTGGTTCTCAAGAGGTAGGGTGGGTCTCTATTTTGGTCCCTAGTCATCTGGTAAGGTCGAGAGACATTTCTGGTCATCACAGCTGGGGGTGGGGTGTGCTACTGGCATCTAGTGGGTAGAGACCAAGGATGCTGCTAACTCAACATCCTACATTGCACAGGGAGCCTACCCTACAACAGAGTCATCCAGACCAGCCTGTCAATAGGGCCGAGTTTGAGAAGTTCTGCTGTAGAATAACAACCCTGGGAAACTAAATGATGTGTCATATTCAGAAAATTGGGAAGGACATTTCCTAAAATATTTACTACCCTTCATATTCCTAGACAGGCAGCTCAGGTACCTGAATTCCTAAAAGGGAAGCAGAAAGCAGTGGGGCTTATTCACAGCCCCCTTTTTTCCCCTATCTCCCTCTTTATGTCAGCCACACCTACTGAGTGATCAGTGCTGGGAGGCAAGATGAGTAAGCTAGGGTCCCTGCCTTCCAGGTGGTACCACCTAGAAGAGACAGATAAATCAAGACAGCGGTCAGTATTTGGACAGAGCAAGATACAATGCGGCTTGCAAAAGCCCATGGGTTCTTTAAAAGATCCTGCATTTATTTATTTATTTATTTTAAGATTTTATTTATTTATTTGAGCGAGAGAGTGAGTTCAGGTGGGAGGGGTGGAGGAGGAGGGAGAGGGAGACAGAATCTCAAGCAGACTCTGCCCTGAGTGTGGAACCCAATGTGGGGTTCATTCTCACAATCCTGAGATCATGACTTGAGCCGAAACCAAGAATAGGACGCTCAACCAACTGAGCGACCCAGGTGCCCCTAAGAGATCCTGCATTTAAAGAGCAGATATCATTAAGGGGCCATCATTGGCAAGTTTTTAAATAGATCCATTCAGCAAGAAAAGTTCGGTTACATTGAGAAAATGTGTTTTCAATCTCCTAACATAATGAAAGTTGCTCGTCAGCCGTGAGTATCGGCTCTATTCTTCTAAGGAAGTATGTAATCAAATGTCCCTTCAAGAAGGTGAACAGTATTCCAAAGATCATTGCATTTTCTGGTCCTACAAGTCATTCTGGGTTCTTGTTGTAGGGGATGGTGAGTAAGAAAGGCCCAGAGGTCAGAGCAAGGACTGCACAGTGGGAACCACGTGCTTTCTAGGATACTCTGGGACGTATCCAAGGGAACCATACAGTTTTCCCTCCAAATCAAGACACTTCTGCGAGGGAGTTATGCCAGAAGACTGGTGTAAACCAGGGTAAGTGTTCACCAGAGCATTACTGCTATGTCTGCGTGTGTGAAGCAACCGTAGGGGGACAGTGATGCCCACACGAGCCTGGTAACAGCTGCAGGTACGAAACACAAGTTCAACTTCTTCAGTCAACCAAAATTCGGTTACAGTTAAAAGGAAAGAAACAATTTTTTTTTCTTTTTTTTTAAAGATTTTATTTATTTATTTGACAGAGAGAGACACAGCGAGAGAGGGAACACAAGTAGGGGGAGTGGGAGAGGGAGAAGCAGGCTTCCCACGGAGCAGGGAGCCCGATGCGGGGCTGATCCCAGGACCCTGGGATCATGACCTGAGTCAAAGGCAGACGCTTAACCAACTGAGCCACCCAGGCGCCCCAAGAAACAATTTTTTTAAAGATTTTATTTATTTATTTGAGAGAGAGAGAATGGGGGGGAGGGTAAGAGGGAGAAGCAGACTCCCCGCGGAGCAGGGAGCCCGATGCGGGACTCGATCCCGGGACTCCAGGATCATGACCTGAGCCGAAGGCAGTCACCCAACCACCCAGGCACCCAAAAAGGAAAGAAATTTGACACTTAGTATAAAATCAACACAGAACACAGGCAAATGCCAAATCTAGAAAACCCGAACATACTGTTTATGAATCTGAAGTATAAGATTCCCACAATAGTGTGCACCAGATGGGATTTAGCCTTTTCTCTGCAGTATGTGAAAAGCAAGAAAAATTGTTAAACAGCTTCCGGTCTTTAAACTTAGCTAATACACTGGTCTCCCAATCGGCACAGGCACATCTCCAGTACTTGCAGTCAAAGCCACTTGACTTCACAGGTTTGGCATGTTTAACCACAAGGTCCACGGACACTTGTGTACGGGGCAAGAGACTGCTTCAGTAACTCTCCCCTTTAAAGTCACACTGCCAGCAAGATGTATGTGCTCTTAAGCATTTGAGCAGAATCAAGATGTTACATATTTCATCTAGAAAATCCTAGAAAACAGGATACCAAACTCTTTGGAGAACAAAAACATGCCCATGAAGAATAAGGTCAAGACTGTCTTTTTTTTTCTAACCCATAAATACGGAGGCCTCTAAAAAAAAATACTGTGGTTTTATAGGGAGCTCACAAATTAAAAACCAAACCAAAAACATGTACTAATGCTCTGGACACAGACCTAGGGCTGAATGCAAGAGCTGACTTCCTGCAGGCACTTCAGGGAGGCTAGAGAGCCCAGAAAGACCTCGGGTACAGCCAGCAGTACCAGCAACCAGGGTAACACATCCCTTCCCCCACTTTCTTTTAAAATCCTGGCAAAAATGACACAACCTTCACAGACGTGGGAAGGTAGAATTATCCAGCTTCCATTTTGCCTCAATGTTCTAGATTTGATCAAGGAAGAGACTTAAAACTGGAAATGGTAGCCCACCCTGAAAAGAGGGAAGAAAGGCCACTTTTAAATTTTAGCCTCATCTCATCTCATCTTCAAGAACCAAAGAATCACTCCCAGCAAGTTCCCTATACATGAAAATAGAGTTCCAGAAAAGAAAAAAAGGGTACATACAGAAAAGAGGAAACCACAGACAGGTAAGCTTGGTATCAATTCAAACAAAATTCTACCTTGGGTTTTCAAGTAGACAGATCATAAGGCTTGGGTATGGGAGGGGCAGCAATGGCCCATTGTATTTCCAGTGTCATGTCCAATTATCCTAATATGTTTTTTGATAAGCCTGGTATCAGAGAGAAATACTGTAAACAAAATATATCTTCATTTCTCGAAAAGGTCGGGGTAAAACAGAGAAATGTGAGATGGATGCCGTAATTAAGGGTGCTCACAGTTCTTTGAAACACCATCCTAAAAGAATATTAATTACTGAGCTGCTATAATCTGAAGGAATGATCTGGAGTCACTGATTTTCTTTAACTGAACAGTTATATTAATCACATAGAGAATATGCTTAACTAATTTTGCAGAGGACAAAAAGATGAAAGACAATATTCAAAAGAATCTTAATGTAGAATACTATATGGACAGCAATGAGATGATATTTTAATAGAGATAGATATTAAGTCCTATATTTAAGTATAAACATGAATTGTACAAACAGAAATGCTGGAAACCTGGCTTAGCAGTACGTTGAGAGTCAGAAGTAACGCAGCTGTTTAAAAAAACAACAACAACAGGAAATTCAATCCTCAGCTGCATTACTAAAATTAAATAACTAGATCAAGGGAAGAAACAGTTTACTAGGCATTACCTAAGTTGAAACCACATCTAGAGAACCGAGTTAAATTTTGAGAGCAGCATTTTGAGAGTAAATTAATTATCTGAGAAAGATCAGGAAGGTTAAGAGTATAGAGATGATCCCACATGAGAAACTGTCGACAAAACCGGGAAGGTTTGGCCTAAAGAATACTCTGTGGCCTTCCTCAACGATTTAAAAGGCTATAATGAAGACATCGCCTAAACAAGTCTCAGTTTGTCAATGCCCCTCTAGAATATAAATGCAACACTCCAGGTCCAGCTGGACAGTAAGAAAGCAGAGGAAACATGACTTCTCCAGTGTTGGGCATTCTGTTTACATAGTCTCTGAAATTAACACCACTGGACATCATGTTATATATTTGCTCAATATATGTCCCCACCCACTAAAACAGAAGCTTCATGAATACAGGAGTTTTGTCTTGTTCACGGCTGAATATCCAGCACCTAGAACGAGTCCTGGCCTATAGTAGTTGAATAAATGAATGACCAACAGCACAAAACTAAAATGAGGATAAAAAATAAATGGCAAGAGGGTAGCCTTTTCTCGTGTAGCCCCAAAAGAGAAAACTGGCAACCGCCACAAGTTATAGGAAGGCAGGTTTCAATGCAAGAAAAACCTTCCTAATAATTAGAGCTGTTTAACAACAGAACAAGCTGCTTCTTGAAGGAAGATTTTGTTCTCCATAACTGAAAATATTAAAATAGACATTGGATGACTAGGAAGTTGCCATTTTCTACATGCCTGAACCAGGTAATCTTAAGTATTTTTGAGACTCAATGACATAGAAAAGAGTTCCATCGTATCAAGAGGAAAGAGAGCGTATCCCAATCGATACAGGAATCTTTTCCGACATCTGTGGTAGATAGTCGCCATCTACCCCTCCAGACCCACCCTCTATCTAGTTCCACCACGCTCTGAACCTGGAGGGCTGAACTATGAAGGACTGCATCAACTCTTGCTCATGCTCTCGCTTTCGGTCAGGTTTGGCCAATGGGGATGATCGAGAGAGGGGCCTCAGGGCAGGGGACTGATTCTCCGGCTGCGTCCTTGTGTTCTCAATGGACAGCCACGTCCTTTGACTGAAGATCTCAGCTCCCGCAAGGCAGCTATTTCGACATAACCACCTTTTTGGGGGGTTTGGTAACACTGCCTCCTCTTTCCTCTTCAGGTATAGGTACTAGCCCTTGCCCACCCCATTTACGGGCCTTTATATTCTCATTATACTGTATGTCTTAGTAAGAGGTCTTTTTTTCTTGAATGCTCCTCAAATTATGGAGTACTGCCACCTGCTTCCCATCCCTAAGCAACCACCACCTGAGCCGGTACACAAAATATATCTTCATTTCTCGAAAAGGTCGGGGTAAAACAGAGAAATGTGAGATGGATGCCGTAATTAAGGGTGCTCACAGTTCTTTGAAACACCATCCTAAAAGAATATTAATTACTGAGCTGCTATAATCTGAAGGAATGAGCCGGTACTCGTCCAGCGTCTGGGTGAAGGCTTACTGGGACAGGGTGGGAGTACACAGGTTTTGGAGAGCTTTGCTGCCCCTTAGTTTTAGTGCTATTGTAATGCTAACACTAGGCCCTTCATGTATTTGAAGCCGGTTTTTAAAACCGGCCACAACCGTGGGAAGACACACAGCCCGTAGTTTACACTCAGCACAACTGCTCAAGCAGCCTGGGTTCCTACGCGTTCCGAAATAGCAGTTTCCTGGTTTAGCAAGCAGTTTGGCTTCACATCCAGTCATCCCCTCAGAAACAGGAAGCAATGTCAGATTATCATGTGGCAATATCAGATTTTGGACACCAAAGGCAGTTATCAGGAAATCATGTACATATTATGTTCCTTCTCCAGATATGAGTTTGTGAAAGAACAAACACTACCAAACTTCTCTTTTTCATCTTTTATTATTGAGGCTGTGGGAATTCCTAGAGCCACAGGATATTTTCACCTTGCACTGATTTTTACCTTGTAAAGAATGTACCAAGTGGGAAAATACTATCTTTTCTCAGTGCCAACAGAGGTATAAAATGAAAATGTCTGGTAAGGGTTGGTATTTCCTTGTATGTCCTAGAGTCACAGCAAATATTAAGCAAATTGAAGGTCAGGTGGGAAAAGTACACATAAAACCAGATGAATTTAGACCAAGGAAAATAAAGACAACTTTATAAGTTATTATTAAATAAAGAGGGACAAAATTTTGAGAGCTGCACAAAATATAAGGAAAAACCTCCATAGGAATCAACTACCAAGAACAACTGCTTATAATATTATAGAATTAAAGTATTTTAATTGTAAAATTTAGTTATAGAAATTTGGTTATAGAAAATACAGTTATAGAAATCTGGCATATCTGTAGTAACTTAGAAGGGTAGGAATAGAGAAGATAAAAATGAAAACCATAAAACTTTCATATTATAATTCCTACTCTAACAAGTTTTCAAACTATTTAAGTAACAGATAATCACAAAATGATGAAGTACCATCATTTACTCCAAAAACAGCACAGTCCTATTCTGGGGACAACTGTCATCAGAGAAAGAAACTAAGAGAACCCCAAGAGTCTGGTGCTTACCTCTTTCAATCCTGGGCCCCCCTTTCTCTGACCTTTTTTTTTTTTTTTAAGATTTTATTTATTTGACAGAGAGAGACACAGCGAGAGCAGGAACACAAGCAGGGGGAATGGGAGAGGGAGAAGCAGGCTTCCCGCGGAGCAGGGAGCCCGATGCGGGGCTCGATCCCAGCACCCTGGGATCATGACCTGAGCCCGAAGGCAGACGCTTAACGACTGAGCCACCCAGGCGCCCCCTTTCTCTGATCTTTGACCATATGAAGTAATTAGCACTAGAATATAAGAAGTTATCTGCCATGCTGACAGGACCCCTGTTTACTTTTTTTTTTCTTCAAAGACAGGACCTACCAGTAACCTCTTTCTTCCTTTTCAAAGCCCTGCGGATTTGGCTGAAAACACTAGCCCAGAATCAAGGTCCTTGCTGCACCCAAGAAGAGCACTTGTGTGAACTGCCCCATTGTCAGAACTTAAAGACCTTCATGTGAATTTACAACTCTACCTCTGACTTAAGGCTGGTTCAAATAGGACTTCAAAAAAGATGTAAGATGTACCCTCAGCCCTTGCACTTAGAGAACTTATTACAGTCTGTTTTATTAAGTCTTCAGTGGTAACTAGAACTTACTCCTCTGGAAAAGAAAAAAGCAAATATTTACTGACACATCCAAATATGACACACCCAATATAAAAGTGAAAAGCAACTGCCCTGTGGCACTCCTGCAAAGAGGTTCTCCAAACCTTCTCCTCATCTGACCAACATATGCTCTCACTTTCTGGCTCTCTCTCTTTTGAACTTGGGCTTCTAAGTGTATTTATAAACAAATACAGAATTTCCTTTCTAGAGACATTGAAAATTTACCCAGCCCTGCTACCAGATACCGGGTCCAATTCAACAAACATTTACTAAGTTCCAATTACGTACCAGACACTAAGTCACTGCACTAATAACGAGAAGACGGGTTTTTCCAAAAACATAGTTATCTTCTTTAACTCCTGAGACAGTTTTGACATCCCAACTAGAAATAATAACTATCAATGCCAGTCTTATTTTATGATACCCAAGTGATCTTCAATGATCTCATTCATTATTTTAAAAACTATGTATTGATTTTTGGCTATTTGCAGGGTTATTTCTGATAGCAACAGAAATGTCCCTGGTCTCATGCATTAAAATATGAAATGAGAGACAAGTATATAAACAACCAAAGCACACGTTGGAACTATGGCAAAGGGGCGCCTGGGTGGCTCAGTCGGTTAAGCGTCTGCCTTCGGCTCAGGTCATGATCTCGGGTCCTGGGATCGAGCCCCACATCAGGCTCCCTGCTTCTCCCTCTGCCCCCCCCCCCCCGCTCGTGTGCTCTCTGTCTCTCTCTCTCAAACAAATAAATAAAATCTTAAAAAAAAAAAAAACAACTATGGCAAAGATGAAGAACTGTAAGAATCTGAAGGAAGAAAGATTACTTATTACTCAAGCAATCAAGGTAAAAAAATTCAGAAAGGAAGTAGCATTTGAGATAGTCCTCAGACATGGAAACACAGTGAAAACCCAGCCCTGAAAGGTGTGGGATGTGGACAGAGAGAGGTAAGAGAAAGAAGTCTGGGAAAATTACAGAGGGCTCTGAGGCTTGTCAAATTTTCAGTTCAAAAATAAATTTAATCCATTCTGGATAAACTGTGATATATCCATACAATAACAAGGAATGAAGTTCTAATATATGCCACAACATGGATCAATTTTAAAAACATTATGCCCAGTGAAAGAAGCCAGACACAAAAGACCACATATTATATAATTCCATTATATGAAATATTCAGAATAGGCAAATTTATATGGACTGATCAGTGATTGCCTAAGGCTAGTGGGGGTAGGTTGGGGGGCTATGGAGAGCAACTGCTAATGGGAATGGGGTTTTTTTTTCCTGTGGTGATAAAAATGTTCTGGAATTAGACAGTGGTGATAGACACATAACTCTGTGAATATACTAAAAACCACTGGATTGTATACTATATAAGGGTACTGGCATACTTTATAGTACATGACTTATATCAATCTATTTGAATAGGTATGTTTGTATAGAATTGAATACCTAGGCTAATGTCCTATACATATTTTTCACCAGACACACATATTAACTATGTACAGAAGATATCACATAGGCACAAAACGTAGAACATAAGAGCAGACTGAAATTTTTTAAGTGTAAGATTCACTGCCTTGGAACTTTCCTAGAAGAAATGAATCTGCAATCTTGTTAACCCTTCAAATCAGGTTCACTTCAGGTATTAAAAAAAATAAGTGATAAAGTTTTATGAAGCTCAATATCTGAACACAAGGTAAAATTGTTAGAATAAGGTATTAGTGTCTTTTATATGGCATCAGGTGTATTTTCAAATGGCATTATTTTTGAAACCCAAGGGTGCTACGTTCCATTGTATATGTTTTCTAAGACCACATTAAAAAAAAGACCAATCATACATTTTCAGATGCTGGTTTTTGTTTTGTATTGATGGTTCATTTATTTGTTCTTAATTACACAAAGTGGGCCTCATATGAGTATTTAATTTGTCTGCCTGAGAAAGACTCAAAGACTTTAGAAAGCTCCAAATTTCCTCTTCTGAGCCGTACTTACCATAAATTTCTGATTGTGTGCTTTGTTATACACAGTGAACTTAGAAAAAACTCAAGTAGAAGCAAAAGTTGACTCATGATAAGTAAAAATCTAAGCAAAAGTTCATTTTAAGAGTAAAAGCAAATGAAAAGAAAAAAATTATGAAAGTAAAAATATAGAACTGCATATAAAACAATAAAAAGCTTACCAATTTTGCACCATGTGCACATATTTAAAGCATAAATAGGAGGAAAATGCCTCATGATGTGCAGACCTGTGGACTGCTGAGATGACCTTCTAAATCTGAATGTTTACCTTCTTTGTCATAAATGAAACTATTACTTATTGCATACCTATTATCTGCCAGTCATCAAGAAAAGCATTTCTCTCATTTTAAATTTAATTCATTACTTTGTAATGTGATTTCTCCTAAAACAGAAACTTCAGTTACAATCTTCCAATGAACTTGTGCAAGTGCCTCTACTTTCAATTTCAATTAACGTAATTAAACTATGTTAATATGCATCCAGTTTGTTTTAATAATCTGAGATTCTTGCCATCTAGATAATGATCTCTTTTTGTCAACAGAAGCATGGTGATGTACACCTGCATTTTGCATTAAATAAAATAGCAAAGAATACTTAAAGGACCACAGAAGCAAATTATTGAATAATTTATGAATTGTTCTTTCCCTAAAACTGAACTCCTCAAATGTGGGTTTTCAATCTCCCATAAGTATGGGGCACCAGATTCTAGCTAGAGGTTGATTTTTACCTTAAAAGAAACTGCTGGAGCAACTGGGTAGCTGAGTTGGTTGAACCTCTGACTCGGTTTAGGCTCAGGTCATGATCTGGGCATTGTGAGATCAAGCCCCACCTTGGGCTCCATGTTCCTGCTCAGTGGGGAGTCTGTTTCTCTACCTCTCTGCCTCTCTCTCTCTCTCTCCCTCTGCCCCTCCCCACTGTGTGTGATTGATATCTCTCTCTCTAAAATAAATAAATAAGTCTTAAAAAAAAAAAAGAAACTGCTACAATGATGAATAGGAAACCAATAAGGCAATAAAATATGTAGTTTATTAGTAGTTATCTCAGAGAAGAAAAATAACACTCTAAAATGTATTGGCAAATTTAACTCTAAAAACTAATTCAGGGATTATCCTGATCACAACATGGGAGAATTTTAGAAGCTAAATATAAAATCTGTTTTTCTCCAGGGGCTGGGAGGAAACAGTCATTTATTCACTTGTCAGAAACAGCTAATATAATACTTGAATTATAGACTTTTAGTAAAAATCAGAGCTCCACCAATAAGGAAGTTTGTGGTTCAAACATATCTGAATTAACTACCAGGTAACTTTTCAGGTTTCAGGGCAGAGTAAGACTATTTCCATGGAACCCAAGTCACAACTCAGAGAATTCAAGAAAGGCTTATTTTTTACTCCACAGAGTTCTAAGTATATTTTATAAATAGCTGTAGAGTTTTTTATATAAACATTCAGATTTCCCACATTCCAACTCCCAGAAACTAGGTTTTGTTGCTCAAGTCTTTATTCAGACACATGGGTAAATGATTTGGGGAAAGAAGCACACCTCGCTAAAATATTCTGATTTATCTGAAGAAGTGTGAAGGAGTGCTGCATGCACATGCGCTTGTGAACAGTATGCAACGGTGGCAGTGGGGAAGTACATATACTTGCTATAAACTGTCCAAAGATTACAGGAAAGCATTCAGGAAAAAAACAAACAAAAGTATTTGTTAATCCCAACACCTATACATATTATCCTTGCGGAATACTTACACTTTCAAAGTCAAGCTCCTACCATTCAATATATTTTTAATGTCAATTTTGTGATGCGTCTGGCTTCATTTTTTTAATGATAAAAGCTAGAATAAAAGTAAATGGTTTTTTTCCTGGATTCCTCATTCTTAATAACAAAAGCGGATTTAGAATTACTTAAAAGTTGTAAAGGTGGGATTGCGACTATTAATTGCTACTCATGAATGTCAATGCTCTCTCTAGCATCATCTAAAAATGCATTTTATAACAGAACCACATATGACAAGGAAAATGGGCCAATGAATAGAGCAATTCAAAACCAGAGTTACTGAATTTCAGAGCCGGAAGTGACCTTGTGGACTATATGAGTCTAATTCCTATTTAAATGGAAACCTGATTGTGACCTTACCAGGAGAGAATCCCTATTTTATTCACGTGTGAATCCTCTGTACAAAGCCCAGGATGTGCCAGGCACTCTATAAATACATTTGAAATAAACTGCCATGTTTGTTGGATGAATGAAATTCATTTTAATGTAATAGTTTATAATCTCAGAAGGAAAGATTTCTGGCTCTGGTCCTTCTACAAAGAAATGGCTTATTGTTCATTTATATATTAGTAATGAATAAAAGCCTGAATTGGAGATCATGCAATGGCAGTCTCCAACTAATGGAAAGGTTGTAATCCAAAAGTTTTTATGTAAGTAGATTCATCTGAAGTCACAAAGCATTTTCCCATATAAACAGTGTTGTACATAATGGTTTACTTCTCTGGCCAGCCCACAAGAGCTTCTTTAAGTATAAAGTTCCAACGGAGCTCATCACTATACAGAAAAACACACCATAGGAAAATGTGTCCAGGACCCCACTGTGAGAGTCACCCTCTTGCTGCTGCCCAGGAGGCAGGTTCCCCTCACTCAGGATTAGAGAATTGGGAGGAAGAGTAAGAAATCAGACCAGGGGAAACTTGTCAAGAATGATACTGACAGATATAATGGTTTCCTCCCATGACTTCCTCTCCTCACTCATTGACCAAGCAAGCACACCGGTCTTCTATACATCAGGCCCTGTGCTAGGCAACTGGGGGGGGGGGGGGGGGCGGCGGAGCACAGCAAAGACCAAAATTGACATGATCTTTCTACCTTGGGAGCTTACATTCCAACAGGGAAGAAAGATACTGAAGGGTCAGAAATGAGAATAGGGGTCCGGGGGAGTGGGGAGTTTGATGAGCAGAAAAGGAAAAGAATATTAAAAATATGAGGTACCATTTCCCTCTCCTTCTTCCTTCATCCGCATTCATTTCATCATTGGGGTAAAAGGAGATGAGGGACAGAAACAAATAACTAAAAAGCAGATGCAGAGAGAGCTTTTATTTTCATCTCCCTTATTCCCACCCTTTTTTTACAAATCCCAATGCCAACTAGTTGTAAGGCAGAGATGACTGGCATTGACAAAGATGGGGGAGTGAACTAGCAAATACTGGGGCTACAGCAGTAACCAGAAAAGGGGGCGGGGAGGGAAATCCCATCACTCCAGGACAAAGGAGAGATTGTGCAGTGATCGGAACAGACAAGATAAAGCCCCATCTCAATCAGGAAAAGGCCATCCTGCTCAGGGCCCATCCAAAACAGACTGCTCTGGACATACAACCTTACAGACATTAAAATCCATTCCAACACCTCTCCAATTTTTCCCATAATTTTCTGTAACCCATTTAGGAATACTTTTATTTTTACTCCTATGCCTGTGTATTCTAAAGAGGTTCTCTAGAGAGGGAAGAATTAAATAAACTATAAATAGCTAAATTTTAATCCTTCATCCTTCATCCTTTCTGAAGTTTAATTAGAAGGATGTTTAAAGGTGACATGATGCTCAGCTGATTTGCAAAAAGACAAACAAATAGCATAAGTGGCTGGAAGATTTCACAAGGCTGCATGAGTAGGGAGGAAAGTAGATGATTAGCTTCTACGTGGGCAGACATAAAATAACAGACTGATGGGGAGTCAATCCAAGTCATTCTTGAGGGACGATGGCCTCTAAATAAAACAAGTGTGACTCCAGAATGGGGAATAGGGAAAACTCTAGTCCATCTGGACTGTTCACTATACAGGTGTGTGGCCCCAACAACTACCAAAGCATTATTAAATAAAGGAATGAAAAATTTAAACACAAAATTGTACATGTCCATTGAGTATGAGAACCTAAAATCCAGGGTGGTGTTTCCATCACTGCACTTCATGGTAGATTAACAGAGATGGGTAAGATTCAGAGAATATTATTTCAAATTACAGAAGGCCACCATAACTTCTTGCTCGGCCAGTTCACCTCAGTGGCTATTTTCCACCTCATCCTATTTTGATTCTTGAAGCACCTGACTCCCAACCACACCCTCCTTCTTAAACCATGATCTCTGGCTTCCCCTAACAAGTCTCTTTTCTGAATCTCCTCCTGCCAAGGAAAAATCCCTCTGTTTTTTTGCTGGTTCCTCTCCTTCTGATCCACCTGCCAAACTAGTGTTCTGTAAGTCTCATCATCCCTTCTCTCACTCAACAAACTCTCCTGAGATGACTGCATGGATGCCTGAAGCACCCAGGGACACATACATTCTTATCGTTCCTGAATCTGCAGCTCTAGTCCCACTCTCCTGAGCCTAGAAGGGTCTCCCAACTCATGATAAATGGTAAGTGCTGGATTAAGGGAAACAATGCAGAAGCACCCAGAAAAATTTCTGGTTTAGATCAGGGAAGCCATACGGGCTCTTCCACAAAATTTCTGTGAGGGGGAAAGCTGGTACAATAGAAAGAACAGGGGTTCTGGAACAGACACAAATGAGTTTGAATTTCAGCACTGACATCTACCAGCTATGTAATTTTGGTAAGTTACTTTGGAACACCAGTTTCTTTACCTGTAAAAATGGGGGCAGTATGTTTACTTTTCAAGGTTCTTGTATGGATTAGAGATAAAATTTAAAAGCACGTAGCAGCTGCTTAGTAAAGAGTGCTTGCTCTTTTGTCTGAGGCTGCTGATATGAGAATACTGAGAAATAATGGGTTTTGTTATGACATTTTTTCCTCATACCTTATTTTGAATCTTCTACCTCTACCTCCAATATGCCTGGAACAGTAGACTTACAGGATTCTTTTAGGATGGCCAGCATCTGAACTCCCCTCCCTATATTTGGAAAATTATTAACTCTAATACTACAAAAGCAGAAAATGTCAGGTCATTGCTTTCTTAGCTTCCCTGCAACAGAGTGCAGGTACACAATCAGGTACACTGGCTTCACCAAATAAATTCATTCCAGATTTCGAATCTCAAGAAATAAGAACTATACAAAATCCAAACCTGGCACTGGGGCAGCAAATGCAGCTTCCAGAGGTAGTAATGGCAGTGTTCATTATCTAATGTCACTGGGGTTGGCAGTATAAGATGCAGGGCAGTATAAGATGCAGGGCCTATGGTCATGGCCTATGAGGCAGTAATAATCTACTGCCTCCTGGACCAGGTCAGTGGCCTGTTCCTGATTGATGAGCTCCTAAGCTAGGTCCTCCGCTTTCCCAGAGACACTGTGTGCTACCTAATATCTTTAATAAACTCCTTTCCTGTTGAAATTAGGGTTTCTGTTGCTTACAACTAAGAATCCTGATATAGCAGGGCGCCTGGGTGGCTCAGTTGGTTAAGCGACTGCCTTTGGCTCAGGTCATGATCCCAGGGTCCTGGGATCGAGTCCCACATCGGGCTCCTGGCTCAGCGGGGAGCCTGCTTCTCCCTCTGACCCTCTCCTCTCCCATGCTGTTTCTTTCTCGCTCGCTCTCTAATAAATAAATAAATAAAATCTTTAGGGAAAAAAAAAAGAATCCTGATATAGCAGGTCAGGTAACATTTCATTACTTTTGGTCAAAGGCCAATTTATAGAGCGATTTATAGAGCAATTTATAGTACGATTTATAGAGCAAACAGAGTGAGATCTTCCCAGTAAGTCAGGGAGTCAGAGTGAGCTGCTGAACAAGATGTTCTTGACCATTTCTGAAATCATTTCTTAAAAGTAATAACAGGATGAATACATCACATGCTGTTTTAATAGTAGTATCCAAATATGATTTCTTTTTTGCTATCAGACTGAGAGATGCAGAACACTAGCTATCCCCTTAAAAGCATTCAGTTACTTTCTTGTATGCTCTAAGGTATCACATTGCTCAAGAAGTCCAATCACGCCCTCTAAAAAACTTGGATTTTTACCCTGCTTAATTATTCCCAAGGAAACCATGATGTCATTCCATTAAGCTGGCTCAGTCAGTAGCATTACCTTGCATTAGCCTGATAGAGAAATCTCAAAAATATGCATCCTTGGGGGAAAAGACCAGGCGGCAAGTGAAAAGTGTAATTTTTGAAACTGGAAATAAGCACTCATACTTCATCTTCAATTTGAATTGATATTTCTCCTATAATAATTTAACTTCATTCACCTTGGATAATGCATTTAATTCCCCCTAATCACTATAAATAAATTGTACAGAAGTTCATATTAAGTTTTCCTTTTGGCTTACTATCAATAACTTTTGCCACTGCACTTAAAAAAAATATTTTCAGTAAGACCCAAATTGCTGCAGAAATCACATGAAAAACAAAACTCTGGCACATGAAAAAAATTCTTACTAACAGTAAGCAGCAGGATTCTGAGAAAAATCAACTTGCAAGAAAACTTTTTTTAGCGTGATGGCAAGGGTTTGGGAAAAAGGAACTTACAGGAAAAAGAGTTTGTGTTGCCAGTTATTCATTCACTTTTTTTTTTCTATTTTTGCAATATCCAAGTAGAATTCCTTGTCCTAGACCTAATTTTATTTTCCATTTTATCCTCTAAAGGTCTCACAATCTTCTGATTATAAACTTCAGTAATTAACCATTGAAAAGTGGGTAATTCCACGGATGTAAGTTTTAAATATTCAGTTCAAAAATAAAAATAATAAAAAATATATTTCTGATCTCAATAAAAGCAAATTTAAAACAGCAAAAATAATGTTAAAAAAATGTACGTGCTATATATGGGATGATTCTGTCCCCATTAATTCAGACTAGCACACAGAGTGCTGAATCTACCCACACAAATGCAGATTCTGTCTATAAGGCATGATTCACGTGAAGTTAGATCATTTGCACAAGGCCACAGAGTTTTATGCAACATTCATAAAAGAGCCATTTCCTCTTCTGTGCTCTAAAGTCATTATTAACCAGAGATACTAAAAACTCAAGCAGGCTACAACCTGCCTGACCTATAGAAATGAGAACCTCTTTTAGCATACTTCAAACTAAGCACTGACTCACGAGGAAAAAGCAGGTTGCTGTTAACCTGACATCTTCTAAGTTAGGGTCCCCAGTCTGTAGGCTCAAAGAGAAGCCCTGAGATTGAAACAGGTGAGAGCGTGAGAGGCTCAAGCATGTAGGATGGCAGGGGGAGGTCGTCACCACCACCACCATAAGTTTAACTAACACCCTGCGGCACTAGGAACCCCTGCAAATCTCAGAGAGCACCTGTATGGACGAGAGAGGCATTCCAGGAAAGACTTCCACACCCACCATTAGATCCCAGTTTCCAGCTAGGGGCCGAACGGTAATTGAACACGAGAAGGACACACACAACACTGAAGAGGGACACACAGCCCCACAGAGGGTTTTAGAGCACTCACAAGAGACGCGCAGCTTTCATAAAGTAAACAGGTAAGGACAGAGGATGCTTTAGAAAACCCAGTAGCCCTATAACTGGGAATAAGTTAAGCACGTATGTCAGTTTAACCCAGTACTGTGCAGCCGTAAGAAATACTCATCCCCAAGCACATGGCAATGTTCTCCTGTTATACACTGAGGCAGGAGGAGAACAAAACTCATCTAGTTACCTTCCTCCTTCACTGTTTTCATACTGGGCACAGACAGATGGAAATGGTTCCACCAGTTTGGTTTGTTGATTTCTGCCTATGTACAGAAGTCATTAGTGGACATAGTCAACATCTACTTTCAGTATCAGACATTTTCAGTATCAGGCGGGATGTCACCTGGAAAAAGGAGTGGTCCTCTCGTCAGGCATTACTACAGTTTCATGTTTATTTCCTGTTACCCACAAGAAAACGGAAATGGCCCAAAAGGAGGCTGACCCTGGGGCACCTGACAGCTGGGGCCCTCTGCTACATCACTCCTCAAGTACTGTTTAACTTGTAATGCCATTTAAAATGTTATCACACATTTACTTAGCTCTGCAGTTTATAACAAACCTACCAAACAGGACAAACCAGTCTGGATTATATAATATGTAAATATGCCAGGGAGCTGGGGAGCACGCTGAGGAGGATAAGCTGGAGCAATGGTTAAATGAGCTAAACCCTCACTATACCTGAAGGTAGCCTCTTCATTCACGTTTCATGGGTAGCACTTTGTAACTAAATTATGGAGAACACAACAACCAATGAAGAAGTTACATGTATCCCCACAAATACCACCTAGTAAGTCACTAAAATTAATTAAAAGGGACACAAAAGTCAATATTTACATTTCATTTAGTCTTTAAAATCTGATGTAACTACTGAATAACTCCTATTTGGACCTAAAAATATTAACACATTCTAAAGAGACTATTAGTATCTTTTACACACACACACACACACAAAATCAGCTTAAATGTGGGCCTGGTGCCAGAACTCAAGTTTCACTAGGGTTGTTAGAGGACTTGAATAAATTGTTTCATGTAACTACTTGTTTGAGAAAAAGACTTTATATCTACCACCCTCAGAGATATTAAACATATACTAAATAGTGAACTGGTAATATTCCACAACTATTCCTGTAACACAGTAAACTGATACAACAGAGAAGCTCCACAAACACAAATTTAACATTTTATGATAAAAAATATAAATACAGAAATGATCAAAGGTATTCATTAACCCCACACTGCTTCATGATTATAATCACCTATAAATTTTTTCTTTAAACAGGCTGTTAATGAATCACTAAGAAAAAAAAGCTGTGAAGACTCAAAGATATATTTATGTAATTAGTTAAAAGTAGATAGTGATTATGTAAATATATTAATCACACACATTATTCACAAAATTACAAGTAAATCAATGAAAGTCAACAAAAGCTAGCTGAAATTTAATAACTTCCATCTAGAAATTTAAAAGCACAAATATTTATTTACACATATATGATTGGCATATAAAATATAAACAGATATGCTCATTACAAAACCTGTTAAAAATTTAGGGCTTGATTTAATGTACCAGAGTTCTTTCCTAGGTTCTCATTTTTAAAATGTTTTTTTAAATAGTTATAATCAAATTGTTCTTTCCTGTTTTTGATATACTATATTTGTGTGATTTTAGTAAGTCAGTCTTAAGAACCAACTTTGAAGAAATAAAGGGGGAAAAAAAAGCTCCAAGCAGGAAGAAAACCCTCTTTTGGCAAGTCTATTAAAGGCACATTTGACATATTCAGAATCTTTCATAGGAGCAGTGAGAGTTGGTGTCATCTGGCTGTATCTTTCCATTCTAAAGAGTAAGCAAGAGGCAGGGTTGCAAACTGGCCTAAACTATGGAAACTACCACACAGTGGCAAGCACCCATGGTTTCAACAGGTTGTAGATTCAAATGCCTCCTCATTACGTTGTCATTCCACCCTTCACTGCAATACGTGTGAAACAGGAAAAAACAATCATGGCAAATAGTTTCTGAAAAAGCTCCCTGGTGATTCTGATACTCCCTGACGTGGCCCCCAAAATAAGAACTACAGAACTAGGCATATGTGCTGCCTTATCTTCTGACCCTTAAAATGGGCTACATCACAATCTCCAAGAACCTGGTTTCAGCTGTTATTTCCTTAACTAGTTTTAGAGCCCCAAGTTGTGGTTTCAGCCAGAAGGTGTCAATGCAAAGTCAAAAAAGTATTTCTGGACACAGTTACAGGCCACAAAACTAGAACTGTGTAAAGACCATTTCTGTGCTCTACAGAGCTGAGCCAGGCTGGCATCTTTATGATCTGAGCATCCCCTGGGCAGGAATTGACTCTACAGGCACCCTAGTTTATCCTGTCTGTCCCGTTCCAACCATTTGTGTTCACACGATAAGCTTGCAGAAGAGGTTCTCCAGATCGGCCACAGAAAGAGCTTTAGGACTAATTTTGCAAAGACCAAAGACAGGCTGAGTAGGAACTCAATCCAATCCGGGAGAGATTATCAAAGGTATTTCTGAGACAAGTCCTAAGGTACATATTCAAAAAAAAAAAAAAAAAATACACAAAGGTGGTGGGAAGAGAAGATCTCAAATTTCTGCAGAATTAAAAAAAAAAAAAAGTTCTGTTGGGAGAATAAGGGAAATATCCTAAATAGCAACTTCTAAAATGTTTCCCCTCCAAGAAGCAAAAGTAAACATTTTACAGGCTCAAATCTCTATGCTCCTCTCAGAAGTTCCCACTGCTCATTTGGCAAGTATCCAAATAGCCTAGCTTAGCTGGCAAATGTTCAAATACAGTTATTCAAAATATGTTAATGAGGCTAACATGGTGCTTCCACCATGTAACCCCACCCTCCCTTCTCTGTGCGAAGTGAACCTGTGCAGGTTAAAACAGGCGTGCCAAACACTTGCTGTGTGAGATTATTGACTGCTGGCTAAACCACTGCCAATCTGAAATAAGTGTTTAGGGAGAACGGCTTGTTCAAATGTATGCGATCTTAAAAAATGGATATTGTGAGGTTCACTCCCACTGCCGGTATGAAAATATAAACGTTAATGATTTACATTCTTTACGTACAACATTCAAAGTACCTTAAAGATTCCAAAGTACTTCACAAGTATTCTTTTTAAAATAATTTCCCAGTGAAATATTTTTCATTCTACAAATGAAGAAATGAAAGTAGTGGCTACACATTGTTTAGAAAATAGTAACTGGAGGGGCACCTGGGTGGCTCAGATGGTTGAGCGTCTGCCTTCGGCTCAGGTCATGATCCCACAGTCCTGGGATCGAGTCCCGCATCGGGCTCCCTGATCCTTGGGAGCCTGCTTCTCCCTCTCTCTCTCTCTCTCTCTCTGTCTCTCGTGAATAAATAAATAAAATCTTTAAAAAAAAAAAAAAAAAAAGAAAATAGTAACTGGAATCAAAAGCAGAACTCAGTTATTTTGTTAGCTCATACACCCATTCAGCAATCTCTTTAGACGGATATCAAGTATTCCTTCTGTGTATACAAAGAAATCACAGAGCAACTAGTCAGTCATCTTTGGCTTATACATATTCTAAAAATCTCAAAATTTCTCCCACAAAAATCAGACTAGCTTAAAATTTTCATTCTTCTTTCCTCCTGCCTTCCAAAAAAGCATTTAACATGTTTCTTCATCCACAGAGACATTCCACACATAGTCTGAATTTTAAAACTTAGGCCACACAGCTTCATTTTCAGTAGAACAGAAAGTGCTGTTCCAAAATAATTTCAACATTGCCCAGTCCCTAAATTAGTCCCCAGTCACCAGACCTTACACAGGAAATCAGGATCTAGTATCTTAAGTTTAAAAATTAAAGGGAGGTTGGAAGGAAGGTATAAATGGGATTACATACTTACCCAGGGTGACTCATTCTCATATGCTCAAGATTAAACTGAACACTGACTCTAGATCACGAAAGAATTTTTCCTCAGGGGCAGAAAGGGGCATGGGATTTCCAAATGTACACTAAAGTAGGATCTCTGTGTGGCTCAGGTGAGCAAATCCCACATAATTAACTTCCTACTACAGAGGAGGAGTAAACATAGGTGAGGTGTATAACCTTTCCAAATGGCGCTGGTATAAAGCCCCTTCAGATGTTTCCCATGCTATAAAGATTATAGGGAGAGGCAAGAAAGACTGGGGTGGCACAACACTGGGACTACAGTTAACATTACTGAACTGTGCACTTAAAAACGGGTTTTTTACAATTAAAAATAAAAATTAAAGAAAAAGAGGGACTGGGGTGAATTTTCCATGTTGCCACTGCTCTGAGGGACAACTAAAATGCTCTTAGAGTGTCCAACTGTTCAAATGTGATAAATCACAACAACCTACTGAAAGCAGAGGGGAAGAGGGCAGATTGGGATGACACCGGGCTGGGTTGGAGCCTGTGCTCACGTCTATGTCTGCCTGCCGAAACCAGCTGGCCTTGCACTCAGGGTATTTCTTAGGTCCAACTGCCTAGGGCCTCATTTTTTCTCATTAGGAATAGGAAGAGTAATAGAAATTTTTACCCCTTTCATTACTTTAAGAAAACCTGGTCTTTATCTTTCTTGAGTCATTTTCTTCTCCCTAAGGTTTTCAATAAAAATCTCAAAGTTATGAACATTTATTCTGCTTTAGAAATATGTGGTTTAGAAACACAAGAGATTCTAATTGAAAACATATATGAATGTTTTCAAGGCTAGAACCTTATTTGAAATATTAAAAATAGTTCAATATCCATGTTCCAATTTCCCTTTATAAAAAATGGGTTTCTTAACATATACTATTTCTCCAACTTAGGAATAAAAACCGATTTCCTCAAAAATTAAGTATGCACAAAACCTATCCTAAAATAATATCATTAATTGTTTAAGACTCATTAAAATTAGTAGGGAGATATTAAACATTTAAATATGTCTGAGTATTAAAAACTATACCTTAAACATATAAATAACCAAAGCACCAACATATTAAAATTTTAAGTCAATCTATGCACTTTTCCTATTCAAATATAAGTAAATATAAAATTGTTATAAGGCTAAACATGTATATTAACTTTAATCCTAAATCATATATAGTTAATTAAGAAATATTTCCCTTTAGTAACTTATACAAAGGGCAATAAATCTGCTTTACCTAAGATTTTATAACTTATTTTCCAAGTTAAACCTAAACCAGAAAATTTTAAGTTAAAATACTCCCACTTAAGTTTATAAGCTATATGTTTCTTTATGCTGCACTTGTAGGACTACTTATGTTATGGTTCTCCCTAAGAGCATTCATCCTCGTATTCAGCAAATATAAATATTCACTGGAAACATCTATCGCCATGTTAAACAACATATGGATTGGAATAAATTATAGAAAAAAATCTGAAAAAAAAATAGTTAGAAATATTAGGAGACTAATAAGAAAAGAGGTTTACCAAGTATATGGTTTAAAAAGTACAGGAAAGCGAGAAAATAAGGTCACCTGGAATGAAGAGAGCAAATCAGGAGCCCTGACTTCAATTCTCTGCACAGAGTAGAAGTCACAGGAGTCTACTAGCCTTTCTTGGTTGCCAGAGTAAATGGTAGAAGTTGGTTCTGGGTCTCCACCACATCCAGCAACAGCCCTTCTCCTCACTTTAGGAGCCAAGTGATTTACTAACCAAACTTACTTGGACTCACAGTGCAGTGAGAGGGTGTGGTAGACACTTCATATAATAACAGTAATGATACTCGACACTTATAAAGCAGATGTGGAGATTCTCTAAGATCTTGTGAGCAGATGGGAAGAGTACATAAGAGGCTGAAGTATTTCTGGGCATTTAAATAAATGGAGAAGGGAGAGAGCATGAAGGATGGAAAAAGGAAGGGAGGGAGGAAAGATTAGCAAGCCAGTGAATACGATATCATAATGGTGAAACGTCTTACAAAACAGTCTGGGTTCCTAGCATGGAAAAATGAACACTTTGACATAGGGATGGCCAGAGCAGGGTAAAGAATGATTTAACAAGAGCTGATAGCCATCATTTTATAAGTAACTCTCCAAAATCTTTTTACTTTGGGTGGAGGGGGTGTCAAGGGCTTTCTGCATTGCAATTGAATGGAATCATAAAGTTCCCCTAAGGAACTAATATGCCAAAGAAACAGACATAGCTTTCCAGAAATGGAGTAAGTTCAGTAGGCAGTTGGAAATAAAGTGCTTTACTTTATTCCTTTGCTAAGATTAAATAACCACTCCCACCTAGTCCACTTCTTGACCAGTTTTCTAAATAGAGTCTGTCTTGTCTGTCTCTCCTGCTCTCTTTCTCTAAAATGGACTTTAAAATCAAAGTTTAGGTTTAAAAAGATTAGAATATATACATTAAACATAGAAACACAGAGACACACACAGACTGAAAAACAACAGAACTTCTTTAGTCGAGTACAACTGCTTTGGTGCTCTTTTATAAATCAACCACATCTCAACTAACCAAAATTAGGGTGAACCAGACATGAATAATTAAGACAATAGAAAGAATACTTGAAATTAGAACTATTCTAGAAAATATGGACTGAATTTTAATAATATGCTCTCAGATCCGATAACCGGAATACCCAGAACCTCTGGTGAAGAGCTAATCCTCCTTCATATCTTTCCTCTTTGTCTTAAGTCATTCATAAACTCTTGATTCAGGAATGCACATTCTTTTTTAAATCAATAGTTACATAATACCTTCCTTGATTTAATAATGTCTTCCGAGCTCAGTTAGGTACTTTCTCACATTCTAACCTTTCTAAAAACTCCCTTTCACTTTTGTCTTCCTCTAAGTATGTCCTCTTTATGGGACAGTTTGATCTATATCACTGCTAGAAAACAGTAAGCACGTAGCAACACAGCATATTTCCCTTATCTCAAAGTAGAGAGGCTAAAGTTCCTTTCTGAGTTTTGCCTTCCTATCCCACTCTTTATACACATTTACTTCTACTGGATTTTCTTTCTTCTCCCTTTTTCCCTCCATGCCAACTAAGGAGTTCTCCAAGTATAATTTCAAGGACCACCTACATCAGAATCAGCAGGGATTTGAGGTAAAAAGTGTTTTGGACTTCAACCTAAATTTACTAAAGAGCAGAAGGTGGGTAGGGATCAAGAATCCTCACTTTAGAAGTTACCCAGGTGACTCTAATACATACGGAACAAGTCTGGGAACCACTGCCCCAAACCCTGGATTCTTCCCAAAAGACACAGGGACTCGACCAAATTATAAACAAGCACCATTAGAGCATCGGAAAAGAGAGCATGGTGGCAATTCTCTCTTCATCTTCCTTTTAAAAAGCAGAAGGAAGAGGCAAGAAAGCGTGGAGAGTGGAACATGAGCTAATTATGAGACATCAGCATAAATGGGGACTCGTCAGCCCTGCTCTGTGGCTACTGCCAATTACAGTAGCCAGACCTGCAAGAGGACTGATTACATGTAATTTATAAAAAGTAAACAAGCTGGGCGGCTTGTGAACAATGAATGGTGACACTCTAGCCAAGAGGTAATAAAAATCATGAATAAACGACTCGACACCCCCTCCCCACCCAGACAACCATTGGTCGTACTCTGGCTAGGATTAGCAAGGGCAAAAATGAGTATTTGGGTAATGATTTAAGTGACAACAGACCCTTTGAGAGAGATTTTGTCTATCAAATAAACCCTAGTGAAAGAGTTACACAGCACCAACCTCTCACGTTCATAAGCTCAGCCATTTCAATGACTGTTCTCCTCAGCCTTACTGAGGTAAAAATAAATAAATAAATAAATGTTTGGTTCCAGTACTCCAACACAACCCTACAGCTGAAATACAGCGGACCCTTGAACAACACAGGGGCTAGGGGTGCCAGACACCCATGCAATTGAAAATCTTGCATATAACTTTTGACTCCCCCCAAATTTAGCTACCAATAGCCTCCTGTTGATCAGAGAAGCCTTACCTATGAAATAGTCAATTAACACATACTTGGTATGTTATATGTATTATATACTGTATACTTACAATAGTACTTTTTTCTTAATTCTTTTGGTATTCTAGGCTATGTGGTTCATCTGTGAGTTTTTCTTTCTCTTTGCCTTTCTTCCTAGGGCAGGAGGGGCAAAGAGAGAGGGAGAGAGCAGTCTCCATGCCCATCACAGAGCCCGACTGAGCGCTCAATCTCACAACCCTGAGATCGTGACCTGAGCTGAAATCTAAAGTCAGACGCTTAAAGGACTGAGCCACCCAGATGCCCCCTCTGTGAGTTTTTCAAATTACTGCAAATCTCCAAAACATTTTCCAGTATATTTATTGAAAAAAAGTCCACGTCTAAGTGGACCCATGTGGTTCAAATCTGTGTTGTTCAGGGGTCAACTGTATAGCTTTAAAGGGACACACAGGGAAATAAGCTAAATAATATACATGTAGAAACTAAGCTTTATGAAGAATTCCTCTACATTAATTCCTCTACATTCTCAACTTCGGCACTACTGATATTTTGGGCTAGATAATTCTTTGTTGTAGGGGCTGTACTGTGCAATGCAGGATGTTTAGCAGCATCCCTGCCTCCACTGACTAGCAGCCAAAGTGCCCCCGCTGTGACAACTAAGAATGTCTCCAGACATTCTCACATGTCCCCCACAAAATTACCTCCCCACTTCCACTAAAAACCACCGCTGAATACAGAAGCATCATGAAGAAAAGTTTGTATTAATAAAATAGTTCATATAAGGTATTTTTGACATCGTAAAAAAACCTCACGATTTCTACTTTTAAATATATACATATATATACACACACAAAATATACACTTTTTGAGTATATCACCCTATTTTCCATACACTTTTCCATTACCAGGGGCTAAAATACAAAATCTTAATATTGTTTAATAAGCTATCCAAGCCATTACAAAATGGACACATAATAAAATAACTGAGTAGGCCCAAAGTATTTATGCCCATTTAACAAACCCAACATATCCATCAGGCACAGGAGGCACAATACTAGGATCCATGAGACTTTTAGGAGCCCATGAAAAGTGTTTTTATAGTAATTTATTTTAAAGTCGGGATAAAAATGAATATAACAATAACAATACCAGCTTGGAACATATTCATCTTTATAATGACGCAGTTGCAAAATACAATTTTTATTCTTTTTTTTTTTTAATAGAGGAAGGGGGGCCCATGAAGGCAAAAGTACCTGGGGTTCACAAGTCACCATATGGCCCCGCCATCTGAAGGGGCAGTAAGCAATTAAAACAAGCATGTATGATCAGGTGTGACAGGCGCCATGCTATGGGAACAGAAGAGCATCAAAGGAGGATAAAACAGATGCCGGCAGCCCACTGTGTCTATGTGTGAGTGGTGGGAGTTCAGAGGAGGCTTCAGGGGCAGAGAACAAGCAGAAGTTAGCCTGGTTGTGAAGGCAGATGGGAGGACCAAAAATTCCGGGAGAAGAGAAGAGCAGGGCAAAGGCCAGACTGGCAGATCACAAGGCCGGTGTGGGATGTAGAAGTTCAGTCCAGCTGAAGCAGAGTTTGAAGGCAGCAACAAATACTATGGGAGGCACACGCAGGCACCCATCACAACGGGTCTTGCGAACTGAGAGAAGAGGTTTGGGCATTCCTAAGGCCAAAGGAACTGCTGCAGAGCAGCTTCAAACTGGGGAGCGGTATGCTCAGATTTGTGTTTCCGAAGGCCTTTCTGGCTGCCTTAATGAAGACAGTCTGGGGGGGTGGGGGGTGGAAGAATGGAAGGAGAGAGGCCACTGGCTACTGTAGCAATCCAGAAGAAAGGCAAAGGCACCTTAGGTAGCAGAGGCTGATTAACTCAAGAGGTATTTATGTGTTGTTTTTTTTTTTAAGAGAGATTGAGAGAGATCAGGCACGCGCATGCAGGGGGGATGGGGAGGTGGGGAGGAGGAGCAGAAGAAGAGGAAGAAAGAATCTTAAGCAGGCTTCATGCCCAGTGGGGAGCTCCACATGGGGGGCTCAATCTCATGACCCTGAGATCATGACCTGAACTGAAACCAAGAGTTGGACGCTTAACCGACTAAGCCGCTCAGGGGCCCCTCAAAGAGATATGTGGGAGGTAAAACTGATAGGATTTGTCACTGGGTATGGAGAATGAAGGAGGGACAACACAAAACACCTCTGGACAAGGGATGGTGGAGTGACTGACTGAGGGAACAGCGAGAGGACCAGGTATAGGGAGAGGACGATAAGGTCTGCTGTGGATATGCTGAAGCTGGGTTGCTGTGGGGGATCTAAGTAGTTATGGATCTAAGCAGTTAGATCCACAGACGTGGAGTGAGAAACAGACTGAGATAATGCCCTTGAATCATCATCGTATAATTCAAGGCCATTTAAGATCCAGAGACGGGCTTTAAAGGTCAGGAAAAGCACAAGGTTATAACAATTATGTGTAAGTGTGTAAGAGTTTTGCAGAAACTGAGAGCCCAGACCTTTTACAAATTTTCAAAGGGGTTCATCAACTCACATATGATGAAGTGGCAACCAACAGCATGAGATGGGAGAAGAGGCCATGCAGGGCCAGCAATAGAATGCTGAAGAACTCCCACACATAAGGAGACCAGAGCCCAGTATCAGGAAAGCATGGGAAAGAAGATTTTGAAAAGAGGGACTGGTCATCTCTCCATCAATGTAGTTAGGAGTTCCATGAAAAGTAAGAACTAAAAAGTTCAAATCTCGTTCTGCTAGATCTGGCAACCAGGAGGTCACGGGGGACCTCAAAGGGAACTGTTTAGGTAAAGGTAGTGGAAAAGGACACAGGCTCTATTCCATTATGAAACGAGCGGCAGGTGGAAGCAGCCAAGTGTACAAAACCCACTCAAGAGTCTGGCTGGGGGCACCTGGCTGGCTCAGTCAGTAGAGCATGCAACTCTTGATCTCAAGGTTGTGAGTTCAAGCCCCACATTGGGTATGGAGACTACTTAAAAAAAAAAAAAGTCTGTCTAGGAAAGGAGGAATAGAAAGAGTCTCACTCCAGCTCCAGCTTTGAAAACGGAATCCACCGTTTAAGATCTTGGCGAGAAATCTCTAACCACCTTCATTAAGCCTTCTCAGAGTCCCTGAATTCACCTCCTTCTGCGAAATTCTTCTAGAGTCCTATCTCAAGCATCACTGATCATAATAAAATTTGCAGTACTAAGTGCATCCTATGTAGCATATAAACTCCTAAAAGGTGGAGACAGAACCCTCTTGGTCCTCTTCTTCTGAATTCTACATAGTCCCTTGTTCATAGCAGGCATTTCCTCAGTGACTGGAAGGATCTGACCCAAGGGGTGAGAGATCTGGCTCAGCCAAAACAGCCGGTTAACATGTATGACCTGGGACAAATCAATTAGTCTCCCAGAGGCTAATCTTCACTCCCTGTAAAACGAGGAGGTTGGATTCTTGACTAGGGAAGAAGGAGATTTGTGTAATTGGGAAAGATATGCAATATAGCTTGTTTTGGTAATGCAAATCATAGAAAGAAAAACTGGATAAAAAGTCAAAAGACAGCCAAACAACACATGAAAGAGAAATGGGTTAGAAAGGTTGAAAAACACTGACCTAGATGATTTATAACTTTAGGTTTAAAATTCTATAATTATCTGGTCATGTTGTTCAAGAGATTGTGCAAAGTATCACACCGTACCTTTAGACACAGAGAACAAATGCCATCTTTGTCCTCTGGAAACTAATATCTATCACAAACACTAAAGAATGATAACTAAAGCCATAATTTTCTTTGTAAACAGATCATGTGTATGTAACTTCTACTGTGTATACTGTGGGTCATTATGAAAATCATCAAAAAAATATATCAAATATAAAAATATATTAGGCTTGCTTTTCCTTTTTTGATTACTTAAGTGAAGAAAAAGAAAAAAAGGAATACTGTTCAAAAGCACCAGTTTAATTTTGCACCCTGTTCTTCGGAGATAAATGACCTATATACCCAGTGAAGATTACTCAGAAGGCTTTGGTTTTATGTAACAGCATCACTAGGATCCAATTACCTTCCCAAATACTTTGCATTCTTACTAGTTCAGTATTTCCTTTTACCTTTTCTCAACACTTCAAACATTCAAACCTGAAACTGTCAAGGAGAACTTGTAAAATTTAATACTCCTACACAACTTTGGGGTCAATTATAACTTTGCCAGAGGGAAGGGGGTTCAAATAATACCTCCTTAACTGAATGAGGTGATCATTCCTCTTCAAGGTCTACCTAACGCCAATGGAATTCAAAACACTGGAGGGAGCATTCTACCAAGTGTTTCTCTTTCAAGAGTGGAAGATTAAAACTTCTCTCCCGCTAATCAACTGGTCATCCCTCCAACCAGAAGCACTTTCATCTTGGCTGCTATGACTCTGGCCAAGGCACTAATGGGAATATGTGATGGACTGGAATTGAGAAAGCACACCAGGTACTTAATTCTTTAATCAGGTAGTCATCTCAGGGAGGAGTTCTGCTACTCAGAAAGTGGCCTGACCACATTTCCCAATACAGCAGTAACTAAAAACTGCATTTCAGGAGAGGAAAACAATCTACATGCTGGTGGAACATTATTATTCCTAGTCTTGATTACCACATTACAGAGACAGAAATAACTCCCCCCTTTTAGAGAAAAGATGAAAGAATGTGTCTGTAAAGATTCTAACACAAATACTCTGTGATACTGGTGGCTAGGCTTACATTACAGAGAAAGAAATGAAAACAAAGAGAAAAGAGCAAGAGGGTAGATAGAGATCCACAGGACAAAGAGTGCTTTTACCTTTCTCCCACTTAAAAAGTTTGCAAATAAAATGTTATAGCAACTGGCTAACTGATGTATTAAAAACAAAAAATAAAGGGGCGCCTGGCTGGCTCAGTTGGTAGAGTATGTGATTCTTGATCTCTGCCTTATGAGTTCGAGCCTCACACTGGGTTTGGAGATTACTAAAAAAAAAAAAAACAAAAAACAAACTAAAAACAAAACAAAAGTAAAAACAACAACAATAGATTGAGTTCTCAACCTTCTCCTGAGAGCTAATATCCTATGTCCTCATTTCACAAAAGCAAACCTTGACTAAAATTATATTTACCTGCTTACTTCATGTATAATAACTAAGTATCTGTAGGCAAATGACAAATACTCAACTCAACCAAGCAACAGGAAAGTAATGTGCAAAGCTGCGGTGTCAACTGACATCTTCCCCCCTCTTCACACTATAGATGTCCTCCTCTCCCTTTTCTCTTGAAATGTAAAATGGAATTTTGATGTTTTCTTTTTCTACATGTAGCATTCTTAAAGAACATATAAAACTGTTTTCAAAAAAAAAAAATTAAACTACACGAGTCAAAGAAAAATAAAAAAGGGAAAAGAAAAACAATGAACAGGATAGTTAAAGCGAAAGTTTAATATTTTTCTTCCTTTAAAAAAAAATGACCTAAGATTTTTACATTGAAAAGAAATATTTGGACTCTCCGTATATTGTTTTTAATTCATGGAACAATGTAGCCATTTGTTTTTTTCCTTTTAGAACACAGGGAATTATTTAGGCCAACTATGAATTCAAAGTAAAAATTTGAGAGAAAAAAGAAATACCACCATAAGAAAACTCATGGTGAATTTGGCATTCTTTCCAGTATACTAAAATAAAACTCAGTTTAGAAATATGATAAAAATTCCTGAAACACACATAAAGGAAAGAACAATTAAGTGGTAGAAAAAATTTAAGATAACTCACATTTCCCCTTCTAGGAGCTCTATTTCTTGCAACTTACATCTTCACGTGTAGTTTGCATATAGCAACTCTGCTAAAAACAACCACATGGAAAATTTTTGTTCCAGATAATACTGCAGGACGGGGCTTGGCAGCTACAAGTTGTAATCAGAACGCTTCAAGAGCTAATGTAACAGAGATAACAACCAAACATGCATTTTGGTGCAGAGCGTTAACTATTTTTCACAAAGCAGGCTGCAAGAGAGTCGAAAGCTGTTAGGTCCTACTTCATATGCATTCAGCAAGGAGAATTATTCTCTTCAGTTAGGGAGAGTTTTGCGCCTATGAATAAAAGAACTGCTGAAAATATAAAAGATTCTCTTTTCCAGTTAAGGCATTCTTGGATTATTTAAGGGGCTTACACATATAAGCCGGGGACGGTCAAAGTGACTAAAGTGACTTTTCCCAGTACTTCCACAGGCCTCAACTGCCACCTACTATTCAGTTAAGACTCCCCAGGCATCTACTTGGCAACTGGAAGAGGCTACTTATTTAATGGATGTGGAAATCCACTGTACAAAGAACCACTTTTCCCCAGGAGTAATCTAAAGAAGAAAAGAATGCTAATTTTATTTGTGCTTATAGCCAAAGGGGAGAATAAAGAGACCTGTGACTTGATAAGTTTCCTGTACTCAAATCCATAGACTGGGATAAAAGGAGTCACAGAAATGTTGCGACTTCAAGCCAAAGTTCAAATGGCAAATTCAGATAAAGCTCTAACTTGGTGGAAATCAGCCACCATGTTAATTTGAGGAATGTGAAATGAGAGAAACCCCTCCATCAACAGTCAGAGGGGGTTTAATGAGACCCAATGGCGTTATTCTCTTTCCTCCAGCCCTAGCTGGCCTCACACAGCTGGGCTAAGATGGCTTCCAAAGTCCAAAATAAGACACTAGCCCAAGGCAGTGCTGGCCCTCCTGCTGGAACTCAGGAGCAAAGGAATCAAAGGCTCTTTTATTCTCCCTCCCACCAGAACATGCTCCCTCTCTGTTGTAAACTAAATGCTTGCCAGAATGAATTATTTAGCTCAAAACAGACATAAAGAAATTCTTAAATAACACATGTCCCTTGGAATTTTAATAAGTTCAGGTGACCAAACGAGTTGTTTTGTTTGTTTGTTTCTTGTCTGACACATAAAATTCACTTGTGGTCAGGATCCCATCAGGAGCATTAGGTCATGGCAGACACAGAAACTTCTCAAACTAGACTTTAGAGCTGACAGCCAAACTCCATGCTTGAAACTGAGGTGTTCTGAGGCTGTTCTCTTCACTAGGATGTCTAAACTCAATACACAGTCTTTGTTCTTCCTCTAAAACCAGGCTTCCCTTAGGATTTGCTATTTCTGCCAGCAGGACCTCAGTTCTTCCAAGAACAAAGCCTGAAAAGTCATTTGTGAATCCTTCCCTGGCAGCCCCCTTCCATTCCCCTCTCAGTCTGAACTCTTAAGCAATTATTGTCTGAATCATTCATCTGGCAAGTAATCATATACGGCCTTATAACATATGTCTTGTAAAATGATTTAAATGTCAGTGCATTGGGGCGCCTGGGTGGCTCAGTTGGTTAAGCGACTGCCTTCGGCTCAGGTCATGATCTCAGGGTCCTGGGATCGAGCCCCGCATCGGGCTCCCTGCTCCGCGGGAAGCCTGCTTCTCCCTTTCCCACTCCCCCTGCTTGTGTTCCCTCTCTCACTGTCTCTCTCTGTGTCAAATAAATAAATAAAATCTTTAAAAAAATAAAAAAATAAAAAAAATAAATGTCAGTGCATTTACAGCTTGTCTTCACAAATAGATTAGAAACTCCTTGAGGGCAGGGAGTGGGCCTTTCCCTCCACTGTATTCCATACATGACACATTACAAAAGCTCCAGAAATACCAGTTGATTTGTTCAGTCAACAGATATTTGTTGCACTTCTATTCTGAGCCAGGCACAGCTCTGGGTGCTGGGGACACCATGACACCGTGACACCCTGGAGCAGCAACTCCACAACCCTGTACTCAGTGCACCTGTGTTCTGTTAAGGCAAACGCTGGAGGGTCCCCAAAGAACCTCTGCTTAAGCAGTTCCTCATATATTCACTAAACTAAGATGAGCAAGAAATTAAAATTTATTTCCCAAAAAAGAGGCCTACTGAGAAGCTCCCCCCTCTGCCTCCCACTTCCAAGGAAATATCTAAGGAATGTTAAGCCACAAGAGAGTTTAGAATCTAGATCTGCATGCCCCTCCCCCATTTTACAGATCAGGAAACGGAGGGTCAGAATGGTCAAAGTATCACCTGGACAATGGTAAAGTCAAGTCCAATCCTGGGTCCTGACACTCAGTCCAGGGTCCCTTCCACTGTAGTACAATTTACTCCAAATCCTTCAAAAATAAAGTAGTCGTCTACCTGCTGTGATGTCCCTTCTCCTGTGTTAGTTTCTGTGAGAAAATTAGGAGTGATGGCACTCAATGTTTTGAATCTACCACCTCTTAAAATTCCTCAATCTGCAAATTATCAAGACCTTATCTACATATTTTTTATGTTGACTACAAAATATGGAATTCTATTGGGGCACATGCTGGCTCAGTTGGAAGAGCATGCGACTCCTGATCTCAGGGTCATGAGCTGGAGCCCCAAGGTGGATGCAGAGATTACTGAAAATAAACTTAAGAAAAAAAAATATATATATATATATATGAAATTTAGTCATAAAAAGTGTTTTGTCATTTTATTTTCCTAATTTTTAAAGACTTAATAATCGCACAACACACTGAAATAACCAATTCAGTTGTCAACCAGATTATCCAAGTATAACTCTTGTCATATTATTGTATTTTGTTCAAAGATGATCTTTTTAGAAAATTCAAAACCAAATTTTCAAAACATCAGAATTCTAAAACTACCTTCCAAACTGATACAACTTCCCAATGATAATTTTAAATCCCGAAAGACAACAATCAGATTTAGGAATTCAGCAAGTTTTACATGGAGAGTTTTGTACTCATCATTAAGTCCAGGCACAATGAAAGAATTAACTATCATTACCTATCACGAAGGCTTAATGGAACTGGTAGTTGATGATCTTTGGTAACAGAAACAGTGTTCCTACCACATGAGAAAAGGTAAAAAGAAAACATTAAGAATTTGAACGGACGTTTACTATCCTGAAGTTTTCAAGAAAAAAACTCCTTCGATACAATAATTATGCTCCTTCAGTCACTGTAAGCAAAAGCTTCAGAGTCCCTTGACTGCTACTGGTAATTGCAAAAAAAAAAAAAAAAAAAAGTACAGGAAGAGCTTACAGACATCACAGTCCCATTTGCTGTAGTGACCCTACTGAGCAGCGACCTAATGCTTATCACAGATCCTGGGCTGTCCTCGAACAAGGGCATGCTAATTCTGGCTGCCTGTGCCCCTCTCCTCCATGGAAGAGGTCAGGTGCCCACCCAGAGGAAGAGGCTATTTCTGTTTCTAGGCCCATTTCCAAAACCAGGGGCATGTTCTGGAAGTCCGGACAAGAGCCATCCTATTAACTGACAGCTGAAGAGTGGAGCCCAAGCTGGGTGCAGATTACACACCCGCGAACTGGCCGAGGTCTTGCTCCCAGGCTGGCTGGCAGCTCACAGGCCACCTTGGTCTGGCCTCAGAAGCAGGTTCTCCTGCTGAGACTGCACACCTGCCCAATGCTGACAGCTGGGCCATGGAGGAGCCCAAACTTGGTGTCCAGACTTGAGGCAAGCCATAGGGAAGCTCCTCCTGCAGAGATACGGCGATAGCCAGCTGGCTTGAATCAATCCTTTGTTTTCAGACTTACATTTTATCTTGGCTGAAATTTCAAGTCCTGATGAAAATCCTATCATTATTCCAAAAGGCTGACTTGTCTTTAAATAACTCTTTAAAAATCTGAGCACCACTGTTAAGTGCATACTACCAAGAGTTTACTTGTTTTCTGTAACCCTAGTGACGGTGATCTGTATGTTTCCACTCAGGTCCTTAAAGTAAAAAAGCAGCTGTTTAATATACAACACAGGACAAAAAACAAAACACAGCACTAGCAAAATTGAAAGAAAGCATGGACATTGTCACCTCCACTTTAAGTAGACTTCAAAAAATTCAGAGGATGAAATATATTAGAAGAGGTTCTTACCCTTTTGCAAAGAGATATAGAAAAAAGCAAAAAGAGATGAAAAGGCTAGGAAATCTACACACTTCTCCAGGCTTTCTCTCTTTTTTTGATGTTCCTTTCAGTCTCTCTAGGAAATTTAAGAAAAGCTTTCAGACCAGAGGAACACACTAGTGTGCAAAGAAAACAATGCTGTGTGAGTTGACTATGAAACAGTAAACATAAAATGGAGTTGTAAATGGAATGCACGGGAGCCATAACAAAAGATGACTTTAAAGATAAAAACTAAAACAAATTTTTTGTCATGTAAAAGCCCTTAAGTATCATCTTAATCGACATTTGGACTACCCTATAAATACTGTAAACAGCGAGACAACTGTCAAAATCCCATGGGCCAAATGCCCCCGAAAGAATCAGTGTTCAAACTCCTGATGTCTCGTTTAACAATTACAGTACCACTCATCCAAGATAAATTTTTACAGCAAATCCATTCATTAAAAACTATTATCAAGCAACATTTTGTCTACTGGATGGCCAACAATGTTTCCTTTTACCCTTTATTTTCATAAAGATTTTACATGAAAAGAAAACAAAAATCGGAAATGCATGAATATATGTATATCTTTGAGGGTCAAAGCTGCTTTAGCAAAAACAATCTGAACTGGATACCAAAGCCTAAAGATCAATAATCTGGAAATGTCAAAAACTTCTGGGCAACCAACTTGACAGCTAAACTAAAAGACAGGCCTCATTTTAACTTACAACACTCTAGTCAACCTCTGGGACCCCTTAAATTCTGGTAGCCACCTGCACACTGTCTTCCTGGGCCATATCCGTGTATAAAGAAAACACGAGTGCTCAGCCAGGCAAGAAAACCCCACCTCCCCCAAGCTGTTAGGCATATTCTTCCCCCTGTTGAAAACAATTTAGGGAGCCCGCTCCCTCTCTAAAGTATCCCCAAGGTTTCAGACGACATTGAGGTTGTTCCTCAAAACATCTATTAAAAAAAATAAATAACAGTCAGCTTGGGCACACAATCTGAAACCACTTTATGTTGTTGGCTGACTTTTTCACATATTCTTGTGTCATTTCTCGAAAGACTCAGAAAGCTGCTTGAAGGGTCTTATGTTTCTTTAGCACTACACAGCTTATCCCCAACTCGCTTCTTCCTTGCATTCTCAACTAATATTCATAGACTCCTAGAAAGTTATAAACTGAAAGGAGCTTTAAAGATGACTTAGTCTGAGCTCCACTTGAAATGAACTAGATGAGTCATTAACCTTTGATAGCCCAGTTAGGCAGATCTAGGTTCAAATCCTGTCTGTGGCACATTCCGGTTACAGAAACTCTTTTCTCATCTATAAAACAGAGATAATATGTACCTCATAAAACTGTTGTAATGATCAAATGAAATAATACATATATTTTTATTTGGGACTTTTCATTTTCTTTGTCCTTGCTAAGACAATCTTTTTGGCTGATGTTCTTCCTAAATTATATTACATTAAATTGCAAGCTCACTAGGCAGGGCTTATTTCCTACTGTATTTTCTAATCTTATGGTGCCTAGTCCAGTGGTAGGCATCTTTTGAGAGAGCCATAAACCAACCATGTGAAAGAATGCATTAAGTCTCTATAATCACTACCTATGTAGGCAAATGTACTGTCCTTTAGTTTCCTCCTTAGGTCTCTGTGTTTCCTAAACTGTGCCTCTCAAAACAAACACACCTATCTCCCTACTCCCTCTTCTCACACACATACAACCTTCTTTTTAAAACTAAAGAACTAAATGAACCACGGCGTCCCACAAATGTTGGAATAAAGTTAGCATCTTCACCAGAACACCCAGGAAACTCTGATTAAGTCAAGAGACGGGATCTGGAAGGGTTCACATTTCTGGAGAAGTTTCTTAGGATGCGTGGCATCAAGTTTTTAAACGATAATTACTTGTCTATAACAAATGCTCAGCAGAAAGTGAACCAGAAACTCACTGGTGAGTCGGTGAAGTTAAATACTGCACTTCACTATCCAAGCAGTGACTAATAAGATTAATTTGGGTTCTAATACTGGGTGTAGATATCCTTCAACAAGAAGCATGTTCCATTGGAAGTGCCGGCCTCTTACAGTAAATTTATATTTAAGGAGGCATACATTTTGCTTCTGAAAACACATTTTAGTAGAAAAACACTGGCTCCATACGCCAGGACAAACGTGTCATTTCTTTACTTTGCAGAGGGCAGCGACAAAAGAACCAATGGGTGAGAAGGGATAAGATTCTAGATCCCTGAAGAGGACATAGATGTCCACCAAAGTGAGGTTGCTTCTTTCAAGGAATATTTTTCTTAACAGCTAAAATGGTTTAACACATAATCAGCATCTTGTATCAATTACACCAATGCCATTTAAGTAACCCTGGTGGCCTGGGAAAGGACCGCAACACACAGAAATCCTACTGGCCTCAGCTGTCCCCCCTCCTGCGAGGCTTGACAGCGCGTCCAAGGCGCCCAGACACCAGCCGCCAGGCTCCCCCCAGCGCCCTCCTCTCGCAGCGAACTGCCAAGGCTCTCGGGCCAAACTCCACCGTCCCTTGATTCAAAACCGCGAAAATGCGAACCCTGCTAAGCAAACGGCAGGGCGCGTAGCAACTTTTCTTTCTCTTTTGCACGGATTTGAGATGCTGGTTTCTAATACCAACTTCTCAGGTCCACAGTCCACAGTTTCCCCGCACCTCGGGGAAGGGGGGGGGGCGGGGAAAGACGAGACAGCACGGACCATAGAGAGGGCTGCTGAGTTCTAAAACCTCAGCGGTTTTTCGGTTGCGAGAAATTCAGTATACAGCACCCCCATGATGATTAAATGCAAACATAGAGAAAGAAAAATGCTCCCCCCCCCCACCTCTGCTACAAGGAGTAATAAAAACATGCAGCAGGCATTAGGTGGAAATCCCGGGCCCTCCCACGGGCCGATGAGGCCCGCAAAGCAGGCCGTCTGGAAACTGGAGGAAGAAAGTTAGCCGGCAAAGTTGAGGGAGGCCAGGGCGTGAGCTTACAGCCTCGGTCCCGAGCCTGCCGCGGAAGGGGCCGAGGGGAAAGAGATGGAGGACTAAGTTGAAGAACCAGCCCCGCGCGCGGTCAGGACAGCGGTGCGGGCGGGGAGGCCCAAGGAGAAGCGACCGAAGCTCTACTTACATAACGCTTCAACTTCTTTTCCGGGGGGGACTTGCGGAGCCATCCCGAGCAGACCACTTCGCCGCCGCTCATGGTGCGCGCCTCTCCGGCTCCCGGCCGGACAGCGGAGGGGCGGGCGGGCGCGCTCCCGACACAGCCGACGCCTGCCGGCGGCGCAGCAGCCAGAACCTGGCTCTCCCGAGGCGCAGCCGGGACAGACGGGACGCGCGGGCTCCGCTGTGCACTGGGTGTGAGCGTCCGGCCGTCTCCCGCACGGGTCCGCGGACGTGAACAGAAGCGGGCAGCGTCGCCAAGGCCGACACCTCGGGGCAGGGGCAGCTGCCGGGCCGAGGGCGCCCGGGGCCTTTCAGTGCGCCCGCCTAGCCGCCAGGCGCGCCGTCCCGCCAGCCGCCTCAGCAGCGCTCGGGCTCAGCGAAAACTCTGCCCCTGCCCGGAGCCGAGCCTCCGTCCCCTGCGCTCCGCCCCCTAGGAACAGGACCTCCCCAGGCGCTTTCCGAAACAGACACTACGTTGCACGCGCGCGCACACACTCTCCCCCTGTCTCTCTCTCACACACACACACACACTCACACAATGCCCCCGCGCGCGGCGCCCACCCCGGCTCGCCCCTTGGTTTCGGGGCGCCGGGCGCGATCCTCTCCTTCCCCTTCCTCGGGAGAGGGTGGGTCACTTCCCCGCGGCGCCCGGGAAACGGCGGGGGGCGGACAGAGGGAAAAGGGGAACCGCGAGGGTCTCGTGCGGGCGCAGGGTAGGTCCTGGGCCACGCAGGGAGCCGCTGGGGTGGCGGCGAAACGCGGAGCGTCGCTGGGCGGCGGGTGCTGGGCAGGGCGCAAGTCCCGCCGGAGGGTGGGTCCGCTCTCGCAGCCGCCGGAGAGGGCGGGGAGCGGCGGAGGAACAAGGCACTCGGCTGCTCGGCTCCGGGGACCGACCCCACTGTCCCGTCCCCTCACGTTCCTCCCGGGCCGCCTCCCCCACCGCGGGGCGCGCGGCAGGTTGAGAGCGGCCGGGCCTCCCGGTTCCCTCTTCCTTTCCTCCTCCCCTTCCCACGTTCGGGCCGGCTCCGGTTTCTGCCCAGACTTTCTCTGAAACTCCGCCGGAGCGCTTCCAGCCAAAACAACAAGGGCCGGGGGCGGAGGGAGCGGGCGGAGGGAGGGAGCGAGAGAGGGAGGCAGAGGGAGTCCGAGAGGCACCCTGGGATCTGTAGTTCCGAAAGCTGGAACGGGGTCCTCAGCCGCCCTGCGGCAGCGGCGGCCGGAGCCCCCAGCCGGCATCTAGCAGGGGAAGGCCGGGCGAGGCTAGGGCCGCCGGGGCTCGGGCCCGTGGAGGAGCGAGGAATGTTCGAGTGTCAGTATGTGGTTTGCCATGTTGGCTCTGTTTGTAGTGCACACAAGATCAGGAGTTTGGGGGGTTTTCTGTACTTGACAGCCTGCAATCAAAACAGCCCGGAGGGAGACCGCGACCCCGCGGATCCAGGCCGGGGAGACTTAAGGGCGGGACCGGGAGGGGGAGAGGGGAGCGCGCCGTGGCGACTGGCCTGGTGGGGAGGACGGGAGGGGGGGACCCACCGGGGGGGGACCCACCCGCGCTGGCTTGGGCTGGTCCCCGGAGCAGGCCTGCCAAAGTGGTGGGAGCGCTTAGTGTGGCCAAAGCATTTGACTGAGTCTTTGTGTGGGACATTTTAAAGTCTCACACTCCCTCCGTTTGTGGCCAGTTTCTTCCACTTGACGTTGTTTAAAATCTACCCTTGGAATGTTGGTCTAGAACAGGGAGACCCACTGGATGTCCTAGTTCTATTTGCCTACTTGTGTGTGTTTTACAATTATGACACCTGGTTTCTAGCTTACCATTGTCCTGTAATAGAAATATCTTTTCCAATTTATTTATGAAAAACAAAGCCCCAAAACAATTTTCAGAAGGTAATGTAAATAATCAGATAAAACTGCTAAAAATATTAGGAGATAAGTTAACATGGGCATTTGCTTATTAACACGACTTTCATATTCGGGAATTCCTCTCAGTTTGAAAATGTACAATTGCAGTAGGGAATTAGGTGCTGGGGTGGTGACAAAGATCCCTGCACTCAGGGAGGTGACATTCCTGTGGTGGCATAGGATCGTAAACAAAGGGTCAACCGAAGTACAGATTGTGATAAATGTTGTGCCCTGAGGGAAACAAATATAGTAAAATGAAAGAATAACTGGGGTGGACTCAGTCAGATGGGGTGAGAGGTAAGTCTTCCTTAAAGAGGCATTTAGATGGAGATTTGTAAGATGTTGTGAAGAGAGGAGAATCCCAAGACTTGTTTTATGAAAAGATAAAAGGGATAACTTTGACCAGGGCAGAGGGAAAGAACAAGCGAGGGGACTTGTTTTTCTTAAATTTTAAGGCTTTTTAGAACAGCAGTGATTGTCATTTTTACAGCAGCTAATAAACCAGAGCAATTCTTTTTAAGTGTGTGAATGCAGATTTTGTCACAAGTCCAAAGGAAAATAAATCATTGAATTTGTTTTCCACTTCTCCCATAGGAAGTGTGTATATACATTGAGTATTTATAATTAACATTCATAAGATTAGTTCACTGTTGGCTTTAGAAAATTTATCACTATCTCCGCTCCTGTTATAAAGTCTTTTTAATGGAAAATTGTAATGTATCTTGTACTATTTAGCTTTTGGAAGTTCCAGTAATCTTTTCTTTATTTCAAATAAGGGATTCAGTTATCTCATTTCTATGAGACAGAAGAATACTTGAAGAAATCTTTAAGTATTTTCCCTATCTTCAACTGTGTTGTTTTAGATTTGTATTTCAAGAGATCAAATAAGGGTTGAGGAGAGGTTGAAGATAGATACATCTTCATGTGTGTATTTTAGAAAGGATATTTGCATTATTTTAACATATGCCATTTTTAGATTATCTGTTAAATCACATTTTATATCTTTATACATTAAAATGTATGCTGGAAAAAGCTATCACACATAAGAATCTTAAATTTCATTCATACAACAAATACTTATAGAATATGCTAGTATGTGCAAGTCCCTGAGGACCTGGGATAGGATAGGGAGGAAAGCCAGACCTATTCTTGCACTCCTCTATCCTGGAGAAACACATTTTACAGATAATTAGCCCCGTAACTTCTACAATATAGTCATATGTGGTATGAAATGGTGTGAAAGAAAAATAGAGAGTTTTATCTGGGCATATAACAGGAAGATCTATCCCTGGGAGGAGAATGGATAGGTTGGGATAGACTTCCCTGAGGAAAAGACTTTAAACAGAGATCCTCAGGTTGAGTGGAGTTAGGCTGGCAAAGCAGCAGAGAGTATTCCAGACAGAGGAACTACTAGGTGTACAAGTCCTCAGTGTAGAAGGAGCTCCCGAGGACCTGAATGAAGGCAGCAGTGATGCAAGTGAGAGGGACATCGGACTGGGTGAGGTTACAGGCAAGGGACAGGTTGCACAGATGCTTGCAGATTACAGTTGAAACTTTTTCTTAGAGCAAATGATCATATCATTTCCTGTGGTTCAAATCACCTCGAACAATCACCGCTATGGACTTTATCATTCACCTCCAGCATCCTCCTTTAACCACATGTCCTCTAACTTGATCTTTTAATATCTTCCTATGTAATCTTCTTAACAGCTTTTCTAGCCTATTAACACTTTGCCTTCTCATGATCCATCAGACCTCTCCTTTCTCTCCTTCCCCCTTGTCCAGTTTAAATTCCGTGGTCCATATTTTTAATGACATGGTCCCAACTCACAAAACCCAATTCTGGACGAGCCCAACTCTACTTTCTTCTGCACCCAAGCAACCAAGTGCTGTTGGAGGGAATCACCCAACAGGATAAGTGGCATCACCATAAATTCATGTTCAAAGACCTCGAATAGATCCTCAACTTTCTAAGGAGGACAGGTCTTAGTTTTCTGGGCCCTAAATCTTATACAGTTTGGAGAGTCCTTTTAAAGGAAAAGAATATACAATTACAAATATAAAATTAGGATGAATCTGTGTTTAGAATGAAGACATAAATGGCAAACATATTTACTGGAGCCGTGGAGATACAGGTGCCTTTCTTTTGAGGTCTCTACGATGATTTACTAGAATCCTTACACAAATATGCTTCCTGAGTGCATCCTGGCTTCCCCTCCCAACTAGGACTCTCCATCTCTCCCAGCAGCTCCCTACCCTCAGGGGAGACCTGCGCTGAAGTTTCATTAGCTTTATGGATGTCCCTGCTACCTGGTGGTCCCAATTCCTTTATCTGGACAGTGCACTAGCCTACCCTCTGCAATAACTTGTCTTTAAAAAAAAATAGCTTTATTGAGCTATAATTCACATACCATAAAATTCACATCTTTCAAGTGCACAATTCAGTGATTTTTAGTATACTTACAAAACTCTTCAACCTCACTACTATCTAATTTCAGAATATTTCATTGCCGCCCAAAGAAGCCCCATTAGCAAAGAAATTCCCATTAGCAGTCACTCCCCATTCCCCCCTTCCCCCTACCCCTAACAACCACTTTATCTTTCTATTTGCCTCTTTTGGACATTTGTATAAATGGAATTATACATTAAGTGGCCTTTTGTGACTGGTTTCTTTCAATTAGCATAATGTTTTCCAGGTTTATCCATGTTGTAGCGTATATCAGTACTTCATTCCTATTGTTAAATAATATTCCATTGTATAGATATGCCATATTTTTCTTATCCATTTATCAATTGATGGGCATTTGGATTGTTTCTACTCTTTGGCTATTATAAATAATGCTTGCAATAACTCTTAAACCTTCTCAGACTTCTCAAATTTCCAACTCCCCACCATCCCCGTCAACTGAAGATCTTTTTTACAGCATCACCAGAATGCCAAAGTGCTCAGATGTAAACTCCTTTAACCTATAGCCATCAGATATGCAAACCTACATACTGTCTTCATTCCTCCTACTCTCCCTTCTTCCTATGGCAAATAGAAAACATCACTTTCTTCCTACGAGAGGCCAATCCATCCACTTATGCTTTGGATTTCATTCCAGTGCACCTTCTCAAGAACCTCACCCTATAAATGATCTCTTCTTTCTTTATCTAAATACTCTCAATGTAGTCCTTTCTATTGCCATTTGTGTATGTATGTATTCCAATAAAACTTTTATTTACAAAAGCAAATGGTGAGCCAGATTTGGCAAAAGGGCCATAGTTCGTCAAATTTTGCTTTATGCCATCATGATCTGATTGGGTGCACATTAACACACACACACACACACACACACACACACACACTACACTTCTTAAAATGGAGTGAACCATTACTATAATACCTTTTAAAATAGCTATTGTGAGGGGAATCTTATATGAAATTGCTGAGAACATGCAATTGCAGATTATTTAATTCTTCCCTAATGTTAGCACTATTCTTCTGAATAAACTACCATATAATTAAAATGAAAATTGGCTGCATTGTAGTTGACAAAAGGATTAGAGGCAACAGATTACAGTTTTCTTCAGTTTTAATTGAAAACTGAGTTAAATTATCCATCATGTTTTAAACATACATCTCTTCTGTTAAAACAAAATGATGTGAAAAACCCTCTACATCTTATATTTCTTTTTAGGTACCAGCTCTTCTCTTTTCTCTCACAGCCAGACCTCTCTTAAGTATTGCTATAATTTCTATCTGTAGTTCATCTTCCATCATTTTTCAACCTGCTTTCATTCTGGTGACCATTCCAGTTTCTCTCTTGTACTTTCCAAGGTCACCAATGACCCCCACATCACTAAATCAGACCAGAATCAGTACCCCTGTTCTCTGAGACCCCACAGCTTTGAACCTTCCTGTCTCCTTGCTCCATCTCAGATCTCTTTGCAGGCTCTTCTACTCGCCCTTGGCATTCTAAAGTCCAGCTACCTCTCTTCTCATTCTGTGCTTTCTCCTGTGGGTGGCATCTGTGACTTTATCTCCACACAGACACTTCACTAATTTCTATCCTAGCTGAGTTCTCTCTTCTGAAAGACCATCCTGTAAATCTAACTGCCTTCTTTATATGCCACTTGGCTCCACAACATCAACAAAATCAAAATCCTGATCTCCCAGTTCTCACCCAATCTAGTCGCCTTCTGATTCCTTCCTTTTCTCTTGGAGTCATTCTTTACATCTTCTCTCATCTTCCATCACCAGCCCATGACCAAATGTAGAGGAGCTTGCCTATGGAATCATTTCCTATCTCGCCCATGTCTGTACTACCACTCTTTTTTTTTTTTTAATTAGTTAATTTATTTTTTTGTACTACCACTGTTTCTGAAGCTACTTCATCTCTCACTTGGATTTTTGGTTATATTCTTCATGTATCTACATTTTATTACCCCTGATCAGTAGATTCTCCACTTTTCAGCCAGAGTAATCATTATAAAACACAAATATGATCACTTCAATGGCTGCCCATTGATCCTAGGATAAAACCCTAAATCCTTAATACGGCCTACAGATGTGCATGGCCTCTCCCCTCCACAGGTATCCAGCCTCATCTTGTGCCATTCTCCTATCTCCTGTGCTAAGTCACTCAGCCTTCTTCCAATTCTGCAAACACACGCTTCTCCCTTCCTACTACAAGGCCTATGTTCTTGCTGTTCCTGTGCCTGGCAATAGATTACAGATGCTGCCATCCCCCTTCTGTGACTTTCATTTAGTTTTAATGGGACTGGTTAATTCTTGCCCACCCTTCAGATCTCAGGTCACCCATTTCTCCCACAGGAAAACTTTTCCTCATACTTTGGTTGAGTTACATTCCCTATTCTACCCTCTTACCATGCTATTTATTATCCTCGCTTTCAGAATATGTATCATAGTTGTCATTTTACATCTGTTTCTGAGGTTATTTTATTGGTATTTACTTCTCTCACTAGACAATGGACTCTATGGAGGGAAAGGACCATGTCTCTTTTATTCAGTTTATTTGTACCCCTTCCACCTAGCAGGGTCCCTGGCATATCATAGGCACAGAACACATACTTGTTGAATGAGTTAATGACTGGATGAAGTAAAGGGCTTTGATCAGGAGGCTGAGTGACCCAGGTGTTTGCTTACTGCTGCCATGGTAACAAGAAATGGTGTTGGCATCAAGGTGCAGTGCTATGGTCTGAATTTTTATGTGCCATAAAATTCACATATAAAAATCCTAGCACTCAAGGTGATGGTATTAGGAGGTAGGGCTTTAGGGAGGTGATTAGGTCATAAGAGCAGAGCCCTCATGATTGGGATTAGTAACTTTATTAAAAAGCCAGAAAAAGCTCCCTTACTCCCTTCCACCACGTGAGGACACAGCCAGAAGGCAACATCTATGAATCAGAAATAGGGCCCTTGCTAGACACTGAATCTGCTGGTACTTAAAATGTTGGACTCCCAGCCTCCAGGACTGTGAGAAATAAATTTTTGAATTTCTGTTATTTATAAGCACCCAGTTTAAGGTATTTTTGTTATAGCAGTCCAAATGGACTGAGACAGGTAGAAATTGTCTCCTGAATAACCAGACTCCAAAAAGTGACAAACCATACTTGGTATCATTACCTAAAGGTGGGATTTTTTTCCTTTTTTTCTTTTTCTTTTTTTTAAAGATTTATTTATTTATTTGACAGAGAGAGACACAGCAAGATAGGGAACACAAGCAGGGGGAGTGGGAGAGGGAGAAGCAGGCTTCCTGCCGAGCAGGGAGCCCAATGTGGAGCTCGATCCCAGGACCCTGGGATCATGACCTGAGCCGAAGGCAGAGGCGTAACGACTGAGCCACCCAGGCGCCTGGGATTTTTTCTTTTAAAGAAAAAAATTTATCTTATTTATCTTATATATATTTGATCTTATCCATTTATCTTATATATGTTTGACCTCTTCTCCATAACAAAAATGCATTACTTCTGTAATAAGAAATTTTTATTTCAAGTTAAAAAAAAGACATGTAATATTTTTTAATTAACAAATAACTTAAACTTGTACTTTACAAATTGAAATTTTCATACATCTAAGCATTTCTAAGGAAGTTCTGTTTAAATAATCTTGGAATGAAAATATCCTTGGAATAAGATTTACACAGATATAATGAGAAAATGATCTTTTTTTTTTGAGAAAATGATCTTTTGACAAAGGAATAAAATATTGTTTGTTTTTAGAATATTTCAATTATAATTATTAGGGGCCATGAAAAATTAAACAGATTATGATAAGATTGCCTGAATTGCATAATTCTATTTCTAACTTAATACTTCAAAATGTAGGTTATTAACTGGGCTAAAAGAGAGTATTCATTTTGTAACCAAAATACCTTTGTTATTATAACATAAAAACATTTATATAATGGTATTAGAGTTATTTAATATAATAATTACCTTTTCACACTTTGTGAGTTCAAATTATATTTTGGATGAGCAATAATATTCTAAGTCAATGTTATATATACTTAAGAAAACTCAGTTTTCTTTTATTTTTTCTTCCTCTTTTTTTATTTTAAGTAGGCTCCATGCCTATGTGGGGCTCAAACTCACGACCCTGAGATCCAGAGTCACGTGCTCTACCAACTGAGCCAGCCAGGTGTCCCGACTCAGTTTTTTTTACGTTGAAATTATGAAATGACTGCCTCAGACCAGTGCTATTTATCAGACTGAGATAAAAACTATATGTACAAAGAAACAAGAAACAGACCAATACATATATAGTCATTAAATTGAGGACAAAGTTGGCAGTACAGTACAGTGGGGAAATGACAGACTTTTCAGTAGGTGGTCTTGGGTCAGCTGGACATTCATAAGAAAAAAAAGGAAATCTTGGCTTCTATCTTACAACATACACAAAAATCAGTGCCAGATGATTTGTAGATTTAAAAATTAAAGTGAAAAAGTGGTGCAGTCAGTTAAGTAGGTAAGTGTCTGACTCTTGGTTTCAGCTCAGGTCATGATCTCAGGATCCTGGGGTTGAGCTTCCCCTTGGGCACTCCCCTCAATGCAGAGCCTGCTTGAAATTCTCTCTCCCTCTCCCTCTGCCCCTCCCACTCATGCTCTCTCTCTCTCTAAAATAAATAAATAAATCTTTAAAAATATTAAAGTGAAAAAACTAGAACTTTTCTAAACAAAAACATACCAAACTATCTTTTTGATTTTGGAAAGGGTCAACAGAAACAGAAAGCACTAATCCTAAAATTTAAAAAGTTATATATTGGACAACATTAAAACTGAGAATATCTCTTCATCAAAATCATGTTTAGGGCGCCTGGGTGGCTCAGTTGTTAAGTGTCTGCCTTTGGCTCAGGTCATGATCCCAGGGTCCTGGGATAGAGCCCTGCATCTGGCTCCCTGCTCAGCGGGAAGCCTGCTTCTCCCTCTCCCACTCGCCCTGCTTGTGTTCCTGCTCTCGCTGTGTCTCTCTCTGTCAAATAAATAAATAAAATCTTTAAAAAAAAAAAAAATCGGGCGCCTGGGTGGCTCAGTCGGTTAAGCGACTGCCTTCGGCTCGGGTCATGATCCTGGAGTCCCGGGATCGAGTCCCACATCAGGCTCCCTGCTCGGCGGGGAGCCTGCTTCTCCCTCTGACCCTCCTCCCTCTCATGCTCTCTGTCTCCCATTCTCTCTCTTGCAAATAAATAAATAAGATCTTTAAAAAAAAAAAAAAAAAAAGGATTACAGGCAAAAATCACCAGGGCATTACACAGGGTAGGAATAGTTCCCATTCTTCCAGCCAGAGTGAAAAACATCAAAATTCACAGGGTGCTGTAGAGTACTCTGCAGGATTTTTGTCTCAATAGTGGGGCGAAGGGACACCTGGGTGCTTCAGTCGGTTAAGCGTCCAACTCTAGATTTTGGCTCAGGTCACGATCTCAGGGTCATGAGATAGAGCCCTGCTAGAGATTCTTTCTCCCTCTCCCTCTGCCCCTCCCTCTGCTCACTCGCTCTCTATATAAATAACTAACTAAATAAATAAAATCTTAAAAAATATAGTGGGGCAAAATTAGCCCTAGACTAAATGCTGCTGTGGTCTTGCCTAAGAAAACTTAATGGCAAGACTCTTCGGATCAAACTGTTTACAAGTAACTTAACTATGTCCCAAATAAGAGCTCAGTATATTTATAGGTAAACAAAAATATCCAACATCCAACAAGATATAATTTGCAGTATTTGACATCCAATCAGAAATTACAAATAAGCAGGTAAATATGACCTAAAACGAGGAGAAAAATCAACTGAAGCCAACCCAGGAAAGACACAGATGATAAAATTAGTTGATAAAATTAGATGTTATTATAACTATTATAACTGTATCCTATATGCTCAGGAAGCTAGAAAGATGACATCATATTAAGCAGAGACATGGAAGATATTGCAAAGATGTAAATAAATCTTCTGGAGATGAAAAATACAATAACAGGAAAAATAAACTGCATGCAATTAACAACATATTAAACATTACAGAAGATTAGTGAATTTGAACACATAGCAGGATGAAACACAGAGAAAAAAATTAAAAATAATAAACGGAGCATCATTAAAAATGTGACTACTTCTACTGGGCTAATAATGTACATGGAATTGGAGTTTCCAAAGGAGGGGAGAGGCACAGAAAAATATCTGAACAGATAATGGGCGAAAGTTATCCAAATTTGTTGCAACTGTAAACCCGTAGATTAAAGACCCAACATTGGTGGGAGACATTAAAGACCTAAGTAAGATAAACTGAGTTCATGAATCACAAGATGATATTATTGTCAGTTTTTCTCCAGATTGATCTATAAATCCAACACAATCAATACTTTGGCAAGGTTTTTGTTTGCGTGTTTGCAAAATTGATAAGCTAATTCTAAAATCCATTTGGAAATGCAAAGAACCTAGAATAGCTGAAACAACTTAGAAAAAGAACAAAGTTAGGGGCGCCTGGGTGGCTCAGTCGTTAAGCATCTGCCTTTGGCTCAGTTCATGATCCCAGGGTCCTGGGATCAAGCCCTGCATTGGGCTTCCTGCTCAGCGGGAAGCCTGCTTCTCCCTCTCCCACTCCCCCAGCTTGTGTTCCCTCTCTCGCTGTCTCTCTCTCTGTCAAATAAATAAAATCTTAAAAAAAAAAAAAAAAAGATATGCTCACAATCTTTAATCATTAGGGAAATGCAAATTAAAATAACAATGAGATATCACTATACACCTATGAGAATGTCTAAAATTAAAAAGATTGATCACATCAAGTGTTAGTGAGAGACTGAGCAACTGAAACGCTCATGCACTGCTTGTGAGAGTATAAAATGAAAGGCATTTTGGTAGTTTCTTATGTTAAACATACACGTAACACAGGACCCAGACATTCCACTCCTACACATCTAGCCAACATAAATGAAAAGATATGTTAATTCAAGGACTTGTCCAAAAATGTTCTTACTAGCTTTATTTTAAATAGCACCAAACTGGAAAGAAGTCCAATGCCCATTAACAGGTTCTATCAACCAAGTGTGGCATATCCATACAGTGGGATACTGACTACTCAGAAATAAAAAAGAATGAACTAGGAGTGATCCACGTAATAATGTGGATGAATCTTAAAATTATGCTGAGTGAAAGAATCCAGGCAGAAATAAGGACATACTGTATGATTCCATTTATAAAAAATTCAAGAAAATACAAATGAATGGATAATGACAAAAAGAGAATCACTGGTTAGCTGGGATTGGGAGGAATGGATATGTGCACTATTTTGATTGTGCTGTACAAATTTATCAAATCGTACACTTTAAATATGTGCACTTTACTGCATATCAATTATACCTCCATAAAGTTGCTTAAAAAAACAAAGCAACACAACAAAAACAAGATAGACAACTCAGTAGGAAAAAAGGGCCAAACACTTAACCTTAAGCAAAGCTAATCTGTGGAAAGTCAGGAGAATGGTTACCTTTGCTATGCTTTGGGGCAGGGGAGAAATTGCTTTGGGTAGGGTGGTAATGTTGATTTCTTGATCTGGTTGCTCGTTACATTGAGTGTGTCTCCCTTTAGGAATTCACCAAGCTGAATGCGATTGGTGTACATTTCTTTTTTTATGTTATACTTCAATTTAAAAAGCTTATTTATTATTAAAAAATGATATATACATCTGTGATCTTGGTGTGGAAATTTGCCACAGGTTGAAGGTCTGTTTCAGGGTAAAGTCTCTGCTGCTCTATTCTGGGAGATGAACCCTCTCACTGTGCTTTTCCAGGTGGTAAAAAAATTTCCTCAGAAGTTTCTCAAAAAGCTGTTTATTATTTTTATAAGTGAGGGATGTGCCTATTTTAGCTTCAAAGAAATCAGTAACCTCTTCCAGACAGGAAATTGCTGGGGAAATGAAATTAGATTGTTCAGAATGTTAATGCAGTTAGATTCCAGTGGGGTGGTGCCTTGGCATGCTAGTCAATTTGCCTGTTCAGCTCATGTGCTTCTTCTCTGAGAACCACCTCCCTTCCCAAGCCCACTGCGGTGGCTTCTTTTGGTCATGGTTGCAACTCTCTAATGCTGTTGTCTTTGGTGACAGCTGGTGGTATCATTTGACATATGGGAAAACAACTGATAAGTTGTGCCAAGCCAATCAGATGCACTCTTGAAGAATCTGGATTTGAGACAGAAACTCTAATTAGTTAGTGATGGGCACGGGAGCTGGGAGGTCTTGCAGCTCTCCACTTAGGAGAAATGAGATGTCCCTGAGGGAAAGAGAGATGAAGTACTAGAAACGCAAAGAGACAATCCTGGTTCCAGCCTCTCAAGGGGCCACCCTGGAGTTCTTGCCCTTGGAATCCTCGAGAGTCCATGCGTAAAAATGAAACTTCCCTTTTTATTTGATATAACCTGGGTGGTTTCTCTTCCTTGTAACCAAATGCTTCCTGTCTGAGAAATTTGGCAAGTAATAAATCTAAGTCGGTAAAAATCTGGGTTACGGTGAAAGAAGAGAAGAATCCTATCATGTAGAAACTTAAGATTTGTAAGGAAACTTTCAAGTTTCCAAGTCAAACTTCTCTCTTATTTCAGGAATTCCTTCTGTGAGAGAACCGCTTTGTCTCTGCATGACCACTTCAAGTCTTTTCCCCCCTCCTTTCCTTCAACAAATGTCTACTGAGTGTCCACTATTAGGGGGGCACTGTTCTGGGTGCTTAGGATTGAAAAACCAAACAAAAAAATTTTAAAAAGACAAAATCCACTGCCTTCTTGGAGCTTACATTCATAGAGGAGAATTAGATGATAAACAAGAACATATAGTAATTGGCATAGTATGTTAGAAGGTGATCAAACTGGGCGCCTGGGTGGCTCAGTTGGTTAAGCAACTGCCTTCGGCTCAGGTCATGATCCTGGAGTCCCTGGATCGAGTTCCGCATCGGGCTCCCTGCTCGGCAGGGAGTCTGCTTTGCCCTCTGACCCTCCCGCCTCTCATGTGCTCTCTCTCTCAAATAAATAAATAAAATCTTTAAAAAAAAAAAAAGGTGATCAAACTTATGAGAAAAGGAAAGTGAGTAGGGTAAGGGGCATGGAGAGTAACAGTAATGAGGGGATAGAGGCAATGCAGTTTAAAAATAGGGTGGGTCTTACTGAGAGCATGTCATTTGCAGAGACTTAAGGAGGTGATGGAATTTGAGGAATAGAAGAACCAGAATAAGCTGAGACAGTTGTAGGAGATGAAGTGGGAGACATAACGTGGGATAGGTCATATGGAGCCTTGTAGGCAAATGCAGGAACTGTGGCTCTTGCTCTGAGGGAGCTGGGGAGCCATTGTGTGATTCTGAGCAGACATACTCTGACTTGTTTTAACACAACTGGCTTGTTTTGAGAATAGGAAAGCAAGGATAGATTTAGGGACATGGTGATTATTCCCAAGACAATCCAGTACCACTGAGTAAAAATCTGTGTTCTTGTTAATTTCATCCACTATTCTAAACTCTGCCTGAAGCATTTGAAAATTTCATTATTTTCCTTTTTAAAAAATGCTTTATCTGATTATAAAACTAACCATATATGTTCTTGGTAGGATAATTGGGAAACACACAAAAAAGTAAGAACTATCCATTATACTATCCCCAAAGAGAACCATATTTTCCTTTTTATATAGCATTCTAGTCTTCTTATTATACATACATTTACATATTTTAATCCCCTTCTCCAACAATTCTTCAGCTGTTTGAAGGCATATATTCATATTTTCTCCTCTCAGTATTTCACTCTCTGGGCCAGGGTTTCTTATTTTGGTATCTATGGATATATCCCAAGGTTCTAGGAACTTCCTGCAAACATAAACAAAATTGTGGGTGTTTTTATGTAGAGGAAAACATAAGTTTCTTCAACTTTTCAAAGGGGCATGTGACATCAGAGAAAGTTAAGAAACTGATACCAAACATTTTGGGTATTTGCCTGCCACAGAATGATTCATTGATCATCCCCATCTCAATTCATAAGGGCGAGTTTCTAGCTGCCATGTTTGTCTAATGGACTCCATCCACTTGGCCACATTGACAGGGACAGGGGTAGGTACTTGAACCCATGCTACACCAAACAGAATCCCTTCTATTGGGAACTTGGAGCTGGGATCAAGAGGCAGCCAGTTTTGGGCAAGTAGAGCAGGAATTGGAGAAAGCTGTCTCACACAGACAAAGAATAATGAAGCAGAGGGGAGGAGTAGAGAGCCAATACTACCAGCCTTCCCAGTGACATTCCATTTCCTGGCTCTAGCCCTTCCCAAAGCCCAGCTATATTCCTACCCTTGGATTCTATGAGGCACTCCTGTTTCTAGGGGTGATATTCAAAATATTTAAAGCTGCTACTCTATGGGAACCAATGAATCAGAGCAGATGCTAGAGATAAACAATTAGCTGTGCCATACCTATGTGTCTCATCTGAATGGCAGCCCTGTCTATATCATTAGGATTCATGACCCCCTCTTTGCCTAAACCAGCTAAGTTTTTTTTTGTTGAATCAAGAGTTTTAGCTGATATAGAGCCACTGCTCTGGCTAGACAGTTGTCCCAACAATTCCCTATGCAGTGGAGAGCTCATACTTCTCTGTCCTGGTCTGCTTCGCCTGATTTGTCTGTGGTTGTTAATGACCTTCTTGGAGAATGGAGGTCACAACTGAGTAGTCAGCTGTGGCCTGACTAGTTGAAGGTGAGTCTGCTGAGATGTTGCCTTGTGTGATTTGGACACAATCCTATTAATGCAACCTACGAGAGGATTAGCTTTTAGAGCAGCTAAGTCACATCACACTGAACTTAAGATCAACAAAAACACCCAAGTCTTTTCACATAAAATAGTCAAGCCATTTTTTCCATCATCTGTATTTATGAGATGGTATTTGGAACCCAGACTCAAGGCTATTAAATCTCATTCTGTTGCTTTTGACCCAGCCATCTAACCTCTCAAGAGCTTTTAAACATCTTCATCATATTAGCCGTCTCTCCTGGCTTTGTGAGATCCACAGATTTGGAAACTCTATTGCATCCTAGCCTGATTAGTCTGACCCAGTCTGGGGGCATACTCAGTCACAACTGGAGCTTTGATGGGGTATCAGATGTTGCCCAATATCTAGAAGGCTGGACTGTGGTCAGATGGCTGAGCTGGCAACAGATATTCTTGTGAGAGGCACAGAGCTAGGTTTTAGGAGGTGTCAGAATCTGCAACCAGGGGGCAAAGCTGAATTGCAAACCAAATGGAATGACCATTATTGGGAATTGCAGATATAAATTCTGGTAACCCAGGAGGGAAGGATGGGGAACCCAGTTGTACTGCTCGAGGGCTCAGCCCAGAACTGCTCTTGTAGATGTGAATGAATGGTCTTTGCTGTTTCATTGGCCTCACTGACCTGGTCACTGGGAGCAGCCCTCTCCCTCGCCTCAGCCTTCCTCCAAGTTGTTTGATTAAAAACACAGATCCGGAAAGTATCCAGGGCAAACCCACTAAAGACCTGGATATTGCTAGATCTATAAAACTACAAAAAGCTGAGGTCAGGAAGCATGAGAGGAAAGGAGAGGCTGAATCCAAATAGGAACGTGAATCCAAGGTGCAAGTCTGACAAGTACCCATGGGAGACCCTGACGGTGTTTCGCTGCAGTGGGGATGCTTACGAGTACTAGCTCTTCCACCTCAGACTCCCCCCCCCCAATTGAAAAAGGATGCTTCCCTGAACCCAGTGGCCAACCGTTTTCATTATAAAAGTGATTTTGCACAAATTATAATGATTTAGTCACAGGTTTCACTGTAGATTCTCTTTCCTTTTCTATCTTTTTACGAAATGTTAAGTCAGAGATTTCCTCACTGATGTATTTTATCTGGAAATAGTGACATTTTTAAATTCCTGGATAAGTGATTAACGATTTTCAGATTGCTTTTGCACGACAAAAAGTTGCAGCTGGCGATGAACAAAGAGTAAGACAAAACCATAGTTATTATCTTATTACAATTGCGAACTATTTGGGGGCCAATAAAAAGGAAACGAACATGTTTAAAATGTGTACCTTACTAGTGATTTCCAAAAATGGCATTGCTTTCTAGTCAAGGTTTTATTATCCTATTATTTCATACCTTAGGATTTTTCATGCGGTTACTGTACAAATATATGCTATTTTTGTAGGGGAGTATAAAACTATTACAACCTGTTCATACCTTCTCAGGATTTATTTTTAAAAATTTTTCTAAGATCATTTAAACTTAAGCACTAATGCATTCCAACAAAAATCCTACTTTTTTCCCCTTTTCTTTTATCTCTGCACTTACCTAAATAAAAAACTTTAGTAAGCTGATGGAAACTCATACGTTACCAACAGTACAGAAAGAGTACATTCAGTAAAAACACCTGGTCCACTTCCTCTGGTGTGTGTGAGAAAAGTAGGAACTCTGAGGCCTACTTGAAATGGCCATCACTGCAAAATGCTCCACGGCCTACCATCCATAATGAAGGCACAATCATGATAAGGTGAGATGTGTGGCCCCCAGATACCCATTCACCAGTCCCTGTTCCATAGAGTAACCACGGGGCCTTCTCTGTGCTCACATAGCCTTTTCTTTCCACCATGGGATGAGGTAGTCTTTTCCCTGAGTTCCCATGTTCAGTGTGCAGTGACCTAGACTTCAGAGCAGTACTGAGTTGGCTTAGTAATATATTCCTCCTGGAGACTCTAATTAGAGAACTGAAATTTCCTTCCAGGGAACACAATTTATTCAGTTATTCATTTGCCTTTCTGGTAAAAGACACCACTGTGTGAGGAGAAACTAAAAGGAAATTTTATGAAATTTCTGCCATCAAGAAGCAGATAGTCTAGTAGCGTTGATTTCCAGGTTGTCTAAATTCTAGAGCGTGTAAATAGTGCCAGGATGTTGGGAAATGAGCCATCTGTCCTTGAATCATTTGTCCATGAGGGATCCACTGTTCTAGTTGTTTTTGCATATGATTGTCACTAAGATGTCCTTCATTCCAAAAGAGTCTGTATGACTTTTTTTAGGTCTTACAAATCTCTCAGATACTCCCATGCTATGCCTGAAAGTCCCAGGAGTTATTCCTCTTCCTTCTTGCTGAACTGAGGCGAAGTGTATTTATGATGTTCATGTCCTTATCTGCTCAGACACATCTTACAGACAGATTTCTGGAGTCTTATTGTCTCCCTGAGCCTCTGTGCAGTAAGCATCCTGCAGATGCCTGTTGCTTCCAGTCCCCACACCTCTCAGAGGTCTTGCTTCCTTCCCAGGCTTCTGCCCTGAAGCTGGTGGAGAAACACTCTCTCTGGGATGCACTGATGTCTCTTGGCTTAATGCCTCTCTACCCTTACTCTTCTTTCTACCCGGTCTGGGGGAATCTTTTGTTCTTGTTCTCTTTGATCTACTTTTTTAAATCAATCTGGAAATCTACTCTTATTTTCTCCTGCTTCCTTCCCTGTGGCCAGAGCTCAGTTCTGACTATACGCTTAACTGGGTCAGGGAGAGGAAAGAATTGGGAAAATCCAGGGAGAAAACAGTGGTTAATATATGAAAAACACAAGGGTAAAACATGAAGACCATGAACGCTAAATGCAAAATGACTAGTACAGATTTTCAGTGCTTTTGGCAGTGTTCAGAGGAGGGAGAAATTAGTGCTAGTTAGCTGGAGAGGCAGAGTGGGTTCCATGGAGGAGGTTGAATTTAAGCTGGGCCCTGATGGGTTACGTTTTGGGCAGATAAGAGGCCAGAATCTTGCATTCCAGTGGAGAGAATAATATCCTTATGGCTCAGATGCAGGAAGTTTAGAATAGGGAGCACTGATAAGGAAGGTAGAAGGATTCTGAAGGGCCTTGAATCCCAGGTAAGGAGGTTAGTTTTAACAAGTGGAACAGTGTTTCCTAAAATGGATTAGGTTAATGAAATAAGTAAACGAGTGAGTACCTCTATGGTCAAATTCATTTAAATAATTCACTAATTCTTTCAAATGTTTCTTAAATGCATAGGATATGTTGGACTTTTTATTGGAAGTGAGGACTACAGCAGTAAGCGGGAGTTAGTTTCTATTCTAGTGAGGAAGTGGAGATTCAACAAGACATTTCCAGCCATGATAGAAGTACAGCGGATGTATAGCCAGAAACATAACCTGGTCTCCAGTTCAGGGAGGGCCCTGGTTGGAAGAAGGGAATTTTCAGCTGGGACTTGATGAATGGGTTGGAATTCATCAGGTGAGGAGGTGGTGGAGGAACAAGCAAAGGTGGGGAGGAGAGAAGGGGTAGAATATTTGAGGAACTGAAAAGGTTTCCACATGACTTGAGTGTAGCATTGTCAAGGGTTTTAGGCCAGAGAAAAGGTTGGATCAATTTAGGGATTTTAGATCTGATCTTCAGAGTTTGCATAGTGAGATGATTTACATTTTTTAAGATACTTGCTACATTTGGGAGGATGGGTTAGAGGGGCAAGACTGGGAGCAGGTAAATCCAACTAGGTGGTTGCTACAGAAAGTCAATAGTGACTTAAGTCAGGGTGGTGGCAAATGAAGATGTAGAGATGACCAGAAAAGTGTGGGGCAAGGGTGGCTTTAGGCGGGAACGGTGTGTCTGACAGTTTCTTATATGGGTAATTGGATGGAAGGTCACTGCTCTGAGGAACTCTAACTGGGCACACTCAGGAGAGGCCTGGCATGAGCAGATGTGTTGGTGTTCCATGGGCTAGGGGCAGAGCTTTGAGCCCAGGTCTGTTGGGCATGTGTATTGGTTTTCCAAGGCTGCTGTAACAAAGTACCACAAACTAAATGGCTTAGAACAACAGAAATGTATTGTCTCACAGTTATGGAGCCCAGAAGTCCAAAATTAAGATGTCATCAGGGCTATTCTCCCTCTGAAGACATTAGGGAAAGATCTGTCCTAGCTTCCAGTAGCTTTAGGCATTCCTTGTCTTATAGAGGGCTATCTTCTCCTGTGTCTCTTGACTTCATTGGCCCTTTCTGCAAGTCTATCCCAGTGTCCAAATTTTCCCTTTTTAGAAAGACATCAGTCATATTGGATTAAAGCCCACCTTTATGACTTCATCTTAACTTGACTACATCTGCAAAGACCCTATGTCCAAATAAGGTCACATTCTCAGGTTCTGGGGGGAGGGGCATATCTTTCTTGGGGGATGGAATTCAACTCATATTCAAGATGAAATTCAGATTATAGAAACAGATGGAGGAGCAAAGATAGAGGGAACCAGGAGGTTAAAAGGCCAGGAGTTTTTGGGAAAAAATTAGGAGACCCTGGACTCACACAAGCTGTAACTCTGGGCGTTCAAGTCAAGTCTGTCTAAATCTCTAAGGGTTAGGGAGGCTTTCTTATGAGATCTGGGCCGCAGAAGAACAGGAAGAGGCAAGGACACTGCCTCCCGGAAGGGAACACCCTCTTTGATGGAGCTGTAATGATCCTCACACTGTAGGGTGGATTCATGGTCTACAGGAAGCCCATCTTACAATGCAATTTCCAAGTATTTTTTAATATCGATGTTAAGGTGGCTTTCCAGCTGCCACCAGGAAACATTAACCTAAAATATAATCTTGCAGCACATTACAACAACATCATTAGAGTACAGAGCGGGGAAGTGGGATATAGCTGATGTTATACTTAAGCAAATAGAAGGGAATCTTGAAAAATGAGAGTTGGAAAATAATTGTTTTTCCTTTACTGCTATCTAATGTAGAGGGTGGTGATTCTAGATCAACAGTTTCAAGTGATTACTCCCCAGGGAAATAGTTAGGTTTATTCCAGCCCCCCGGGGTCCCTGCCTATAAGTGCCCCCAGTGACTCTCAGATGAGCTGCTGGTCCCTTGCCATCTGGCTCAGTTCTGGTCACTTCCTCCCCAGAACAATTCTGACTTGAGGCAGGAATCATTTCAATATCTCCAGGTTCTGCTCAAACCAGTGAAGGATTACTACTTAGTTCTCTTGTAGGTTTATCCCAAACATAATATCTAAGTGCTGGCTCCGTGCTGCAAATCTTTACTAACCACCGAGTTTCCTGATTTATAGCTTGCTCATCTGTGGGGTTCTCACCCTAATTATGGGGTTGTTGCCTTCAAATTTTGGAATTTACATTCACACACACACACACACACACACACACACACACACACACTTCCCCAGTCCCTGGTGCATAAGCCCATTTGGAAGAACTATGCCTCTACTTTGGCTTTCATTTTAAATTCCCACCCAAGTCTTCTATTTAATCCTGCAGTCCTGCAGTGAGTTCTGGGATCTAGCTATGCTTTCTTCCAAGTTCCCACATGCCTATGGCCTTGTGCCCAGATCTTAAGACATTTAACCTAGATTCCCTGTTGCCATGCAGCCCATCTATTGTGATCCCTGTTAATTCCTCTGGGACCCTTCCTGGATCTGAAAATGGAGAATGTTGTCTTATAGTTGTTCTCTTATTACCTTGCTTTGGCGAGTTGGTCTAACTCAGGGACCAACAAACTTTTTCTGTAAAGGATTACATTGCAAATGCTTAGACTCTGCAGGCCATGTGATCTCTGTTACAAATATTCAACTCTACTGTTGTAGCACACAAGCAACTATAGACAATGTGCAAACTAGTGGTCATGGTTGTGTACCTATACATCTTTATTTATAAAACAGGCAACAGGCTGAATCTGGCTCAACTGGCAGAATTTGCTGACCTCCTGGACTTGTGTCTTTATCACTTCATTTTTTAACTCTCTTACTTTGATCTCTTCCACCTTCATCTCCTACCCTTATATTGCTGAGAATAAAACACCATCCCTTAGTATCAAATCCTACGACAGGGCGTTAATTACCACTGGTTATTCCAATCTGTATACCTGAGTAACAAGTCTGAGTTTTAGTGTCTATTGGGGCTTCTTAGATGAAGCACAGAAATGAGGGTCCTAGATGGTTAATGCTTTAATCATTTGGCCATTTCTGCTCTTCCGTCCCTAGGAATCAGGACCCTGCCTTGACTCTCTGATATAATCTGGGTGGTTGTTACCATTAGTTACTTTAGCCAACACTATTCCTTCCTTAGTCCTTGAATAAGGACACTGATTTCTTTGTTGAGCTATGGCTGCAGTGTGCTCAGGGAAGATATATCCATCCTACGTGCAGGGAATGAATTCTTGTCTGGAATTCATATTCAAATATATTTCAGGCCCAGTTCTGTACAATAGTGTTTGGGGAAAGGCTATTTGGGGCTTCTAGGAAAGAATTTTTCTCGATGATAAGAAAGAGACATGAGGAGAAACCCATGTCCCTCTCTCCCTGTTCTTAAATATCATCGTACGAGAACAATATTCTCGTAGTTGTTGTACTCATCTTGGGACCACGAGGTGAGACCTTGACAATACTTTACTGTTCAAAGAAGGGGGAAATGGAGTCCGTTTGATTATGGGGTGCTACCCCATCCTCTCTGAAGAGAAGAGTGTATGCTCCATATTAACCTTTAAAAAATCGGAAAGATCGGGCGCCTGGGTGGCTCAGTTGGTTAAGCAACTGCCTTTGGCTCAGGTCATGATCCTGGAGTCCCTGGATCGAGTTCCGCATCGGGCTCCCTGCTCGGCAGGGAGCCTGCTTCTGCCTCTGACCCTCCCCCCTCTCATGTGCCCTCTCTCTCTCATTCTCTCTGTCTCAAATAAATAAATAATAAAAATTTAAAAATAAAATAAAATAAATAAAAAATCGGAAAGATCCAAAATTCTGAAATACATCTGGCCTCAGGAGTTTCGAATAGTGGATCCTGGACCTGTACTATAATTTGTATGCTGCATGGAGTAATACAATCCCATTTCTAGGGTGGATAGTACCCCCACACTCCAGAAAATCCTATTTTCCATATGCTAACAAAAAAGCAGCCTTTCTGTCTCTAGCATCTCCCCAGAGTCTTCCCCGCACTGAATTCAAATCTACAAACGAAAAGAAATTACTGGCTACTACCCGTGAGAATCCAGGGAGGGGTAGCTTCTCCCTCGTTACACATTTGTTTTTATGCAGAAAACCCCATATAAGGGTACAACTAGCTGGAAGTCTCCTCTCCTTCTTCAAGGTACAGTGGTGGAATGCAGCAAAGCAATGTGGAGTCAGAGATCAATTCTCTCTCCTGACCTTGTGTGCAAATCAGACAAATATGCAGTGATAAGAAGTGACTTATAGTTCTCACTGGAGTTTCTCATTTCAACAAATTTCTCCCATTTTATCATAAGAATCACTGTATCTGCTTGGCTGATAAAACTCTGTTTTAATAAAGCCTATGTACTTTGGGTGGCCTACAACAAACCCCTAAGGGCAGTAAATTGCATCTTGGAAATGCGGGCTTTTTGGAAATGTGTCTGCATCGGGACTCTGGGGGATTTAAATGCAGAGGGGATTTGCAAGGTTTGCATTTTTCATTCATTAAGACCATGTTGCTGCCAAACTTCTCTTCCTGTTAGTCATAGGGGGAGGAGGGCTCAACACAGCGGGCTGGTCGTAAATTACTGTGCGGCTCAAGGCAGCCCAGATGTAATACCAAGGGGGCCATAGGTCCTGGCACAGATTTTGTGAATAATTTCTGAGAAATCCAAATGTATTGAAAAATCACATGTTTACAGAGGAATAAAAGACTCAGACTATCTTTAAATTCAGCAGGCCAAGAATTAAGCTTGTCCTTTATCTAAACCAGTGTGAGAAACCCAGAATTAGATGGCAAGAAGTAGTCTATTCTTGTAGCATTCCATAGAAACATTACTACAATTAAATGATTCTTTAGTCTTGGGGCGCCTGGGTGGCTCAGGCGTTAAGCGTCTGCCTTCGGCTCAGGTCATGATCCCAGGGTCCCGGGATCGAGCCCCGCATCGAGCCCCGCATCGGGCTCCCTGCTCCGCGGGAAGCCTGTTCTCCCTCTCCCACTCCCCCTGCTTGTGTTCTCTCTCTCGCTGTGTCTCTCTCTGTCAAATAAATAAAATCTTAAAAAAAAAAAAAAGATTCTTTAGTCTTGATCTGTGATTCTTAACCCTTTTTAAAAAAATTTCTTTGAGAATATGAAGAAAACCCTGGACCTTCTGACAGACATTGCCCACAGATACACACACAATTGTGTATACAATTTCAGAAGGCTCAAGGGTCCTCTGAGGCTCAACCATAACCCTCAGGTTAAGAAGCCCTGCTCTTTACACAGGAAGCTCCTTGATGGTAACGATTATGTCTGATCGTTATGTCTAATTATGTCTAATCTGCATAATATTCCTCCTGTTCTTGCCTAATACCCCATTACATCTCAGAAATTTTAGTGTTTCCTGACATGCACTTATAGTAAAATAAAGTTCCTTTCTATTTTTACAGTGTTCTTTTGAAAAGTCCAAGGGGTTTATTTCATTAAAAATGCAAGATTTTCCTTTAAGAAGTTCTGCAAGGTATCATTATTCCCTTGATACAGAAAAATTAGTAAAAGGGGTTACCTCCTCCCGAGCTCCAGATTTGCCCCGAGCCAAATTTATACTTAGGCCGAACTGAAAGTTCCCTTGCCGCTGCTCAGAATTTGCCCATCCAACTTACGCTTCATGTGGACTTTGAAAGTTTCTCCTTTTTCCTTACATCTTCCCAGAGCTACAGGGTAAAGTGTTGCTGCAGGCATGGGGCTGAGCAATTCCAGGGAGCGTCATTCCCCCATGTGACCTTGGGGACCCGAGTCCTCACTCAGTACTGGTAAGGATGTGTATTATCTTCCCAGCACCCGGTGAGTGAGATGTTATCTCCATCATTTGCTTGAGGCAAGAAAGGCCAAGAAAGCTATAAAAGAATCTGCTCAAAGCCATAAAACTCATGAAATGCAGAGTCACAATTTGAACCCAGAGTTTTTCGACTTCAAGACCCTTGCGCTTAACTACTACACTTTGTGCTTCGTATTCCTCTGTACTTATGAATATGCCAAAGAAAGTCAAATTGGAGAAATGGGTGAGGGAGCGATCGATTATCCATCTTCCCATTCCAGGGAAAGTTCCCAGGAGATGTGTCTGAGGAGTTTCAAGGCATTGACACTTCCGTGCATACTAGCCAGTGTTCCCACTGACGTGGGATGGGATGGGACAGGACGGCATGCTTGCGAACTGCTTTTGTTCCTGGAGAGAGTTGAAGATAAATGGTTGAGGATTATCTAGGGTGGCCCCAGGAAAAGCTGTAAAGCAGATAGACATTGTCTCCGTCCCCTCAGCTTCTCTCTCATCCTTCTATAACTTGGTAGCATCACTCTTTTCACCGGTGAAAGTGTGCTGATGCGGGGGCTTCAGGGATTTTCTGTTTTCCATACAGGCTTTTGTTGCCAGGTAACAAAGAAGAGGGGCATGTGGGAAGAGAGATTCACAGAGACGCATATGGAGGCTGGGAAGTTCAGAACCTGATACAGGTGTGGGGGGGAGCAGGGGTTGGGGTTTATGCAGGAGAGGCACCTGTCAAAGCTGGCTAAGAAAAAAATCGATTCTCTTTTCTCAGGTCTGACTTGTCTAGGGAGGGGCTCCTGGGGCATCTGGTTGGAGAAAGATTCATCCTCTAGTCCGAGAACACTAACCCTCTCATTGAGCTCTCCCAGCGCCGCTCCCTGAGCCTCTCATTGGCCTGTTTTCTGGGAAAACCGAGGGGTTGTGGGCAATAACAAAATCTGGACTGGTTAGTGGAAAAGCTGAAGAAGAAACAGGTACTATTCAGCTCTGTACCTCTAAGCTGGACCTAAGATAATGGAAATACATGATCCTGGAGTTGTGCCTTAATGAAGGGGGACTGGACTACAGCTACCTGGCTGGAGCCAAGGTTGACAAGAGTGTGCAGGATGGAGGGGAAGGAAGAGGAAGGAGGCTGCATTGGCACACACTGTGGGTCAACATCCAGGATAGAAGCATGGGAGCTAAGGGCAAGCCTCTCCTTAACCTGACACCATCCCTGGACAGGGGCCAAAGTCACCTGGAAACTGTGCACACTGCCCCCGAATGGACTACTCCAGTTTGGGGCTGTGTGGGAGCTCTAGCCCTCTGGGCACAGAAGGCTGGCGCTGAGCCCTGATGGGCAGCGGCCGTGTGGGAGGAAAAGCCTCAGCCGCAGAGCTTGGGGGAGGCTGGCTGGTAGAGAAGTCCACTCATGCTGTGACATGAACTACTACATTACTTAGTAAAAGCAAAATGCCTCAGGGGTTATCGGGCAAAATTTAGAACTTCTCCTGAAGACCCTTTCCTGATTGCCACCTCATCTGACATTTCAACTGGGGTTAGAGAAATCAGGCTGATCTATTCTATTGCCTGCTGGGGATTACAAAGGCACAGGACAATAGAATCTGTTGTTGGAGGTCCCCAGATGTGACAAAAGTCACTAAGCGTAATTTTTTCGGACCAGATATAAAAACCTTATTACAGGGATTGACCTACAAGGCCATGGAGCAAGTCAGTGTGGGAGATGAATAAACAATCCTGGTTATCCAAATTCTAGTCTCCCATTACTTCGTTCCCTGCGTGGGTGAGCACTAGCCCGCTCCCACCCTTATCCCTCTAGATACGCATTCTCATCTCTGGGCAGGATCACAACTAACTGATGGGAAAGTACAAACACAATAACCTGAATTTCATATTCAAAACAAGGTAGGGTTAGAGTCCTGAAAGATGGGGACAGTTTAAAAGCTATCCTTCTTTCCCTTTTCCAAGGAAGAGAGAAGGGAATGTTCTAGGATTATTTCTCTTCCTTACCCTTCTACTATTTTCTTCTCATTTCCATTAAAAAACACATTTACTGAATATCTTTTGTGTTCAAGACATTGTGACAAGCGTCACTAAAAGGACAAGGCCGGAGAGGCCTTGGGTCCCCTTCTGGTGGGAGTTCTGGTACTTCATGGCACTAGGAAACATCGAGAACAAGACAGCAGGGGCCCATTCGGTAAATATTAAGATCGCGCTTGAGAGGCTCAAAGAGGGAGAGATATGCCCCTGTTGGGAAGGACCGGGAAAGACAGCCTCAAGAAAGTCACATTTGAATTTGGGCCAGCTGTTCAACAATCCTAAGCAAGTAGCATGTTTGAACAAAGAAGATTTTGACTACTTTACATAAAAAGTTTTATAACATATAGTATTTAATGACATGCTTTTTGGGGGAATCTATACCATTTAGTTCTGGAATTTGGGGAGGTCTCATGGCTGCCTTGATTCCAATGGGTTTTCTTGGCATTGTTCTATTTCTAGTCAGAACACTGTTCATGGAAAGATTAAATTTCTTTGTGTAGAAGAAATCACAGCAGCAGAAAGGCTCACCAAGTCAATGTTAGATCAGACTACGTAGCCAGGCATCCCGGGAGATGGGAAGTTTGTAAACCCAACATTACCTACTTTGCAGTATTGCCCAGGGACCTGCTGGTGGGACTCACCCCTGACATTGAGGAAAGCTTGCAAATTTCTTGTTCCCCACTCAGTGTCTGAGTGGCTTAAAATATTGGAGAGCTATTTTGAATTTTCCCTTTCCTGTAGTTCATTAGAAGAATCTGATGGAGAAGACCATTATTTTGGAGTAAAACAGGCTCTGGTCCTTAACCTGGTTTTGTCACTAATGTGGTGTATGATGCTGGGCATCACTTTTCTGAATGCCCTTTTGTTTTTTCCATGTGTAATAGAAGAGGCAATAATCCTGTCTTGCGAGGTTAATGTTAGAACTAAATAAAATAATATATGTTAAGAAAGCTCAGCAGGATATTTTGAATATAAATACTCTTTCTTTCCCATAATGCTTCATTTCATGTTGGAATTCTGGAAGGACAATCCCACTGTGAAGAGCAGGGCATTAGGTTTATTCTTTATAGATCCTGCAGGTCTCCTCAGCTGCAGCTCCCACACCTCTAGGACCCTGAAGCTGACTCATTCTCTCAGGGGACCTGGGAGCGCAGAAATGGACTTTGGTTCACCGCCAACTAGAGCAGATCCTTTCCAGAACTGTCCCAAGCCCAAGGCGTTTCCTTGGAATTGGACCAGCCATGAATGGAAGAGTCCTGGCTTCACTGTGTTTAGCTTGTGTTGTAGTTTCCAAAGAACTCAGCCAGGGTCCTGCCAGACCTGAGATGCTGTTCCCTTTTTCCTCAGAGCTATTTATGTTAATTAATCAAGGCATTTTGAAGCAGAAATTCCTCATGTAGAAGATATTTCCCACAAACATTCCAGCCCATAACACATCTTCCAAGCCAAAATTATTTTGCACATTCTAACCCCTAAACCTTTATAAATTACCATTCAAGCTGGAAGCAGTGATGATTTATTTGCACATGTTCCTTAATTGAATGTCTTTTGAGGTGAAAAAAAATCAATAGTTATCCCAGCAACCATCTAATACATTATAGAATTAACTCCAGCCTCTCTAATTTGCATGGTTAAAAGCACTTTCAGAGACCATAGGTCTAAGGAGAAAAAAATAATTGGGGAGTTATCGTGTGTTGATGTGTAGATTCATTTTGGTGCATGTTTCTTGGAATGGTCAAATAAAATTTTTGAGAAGATATTTTTAGTAGATGTGTCAATTGCTTTACTTTATGGTAAATGTCTTTGCAAAATATAGGTCACCTGACACAGCGTGAGGCTGTAAACCTTGTTAATGGCAGGTCTAAGCTTAACCCGGGTCCCCCATGAAAAAGGAAGATCAATTATTGGGTCATCGTGATACAGAATGGCATTCCTGGGGGAGGAGCAGGGAGGCTAACCTTTTTTTCCTACTCCTTGGAGTACCCTCTGGGGAGGGTAGGGGGACTTATTTTGCTCTTCAGATTGTCCTTTCAATTTTTTCTTTTTTCTTTTTTTTTGTCCATGTGGCCAGTTCAAAGAGAGGTGAACTGAAGTAGCTTGTCAATTGGCAGGGCCCTTTGGGCCTTTGGAAGTCCTAGGAGGAACTGAATGGGGCTCTGAGAAAGGAAGGCATTGGTCAGCTGTTCTTGCCCTAGTGTGCAAGTGCTCTTCCCTTGAATTTGTCTTGTCTCTTCCTGCTTCTGGAGATGTAGAACCCTGGGGTCAAGGACTGAGTGTGGGTCTGTAACAGTGATTCTCAGAATGCGGTCCGCTGACCAGCTGCATCAGCATCACCAAAGGACGAGTAAAAATGCAGATTCTCAGGCCCCATCCCAGATCTACTGAATCAAAAACTCTGTGGGTGGAGCCCAGTAAGTCACGTTTTAACAAGCCTACAAGATGATGCTAAAGCAGGTTAAAGTTGGAGAACCACTGGCCAAGGAAAGTTCAGTCTACTTCTAGGCTAAGCTTTAATTGAGCTAGAGGGGCTGTGCCTACCCAGCTCAACAGAGGAAGAGGGATCGGGGGTCAGAAGCTCCGCAAGTAACAAGTACATGGGTGCGGGATGACTCTGTAGATAACCATTTTGGAACTTGCAGCAGCGGGAAGTGTCTGGCTGAGGAATCAGGATTTTCACTCAACTTGCTTCTTGAAGACGCAATTTAGACACTAGCTCTGTCTTCCAAATAGATTTTCTGTCCTGGCAGCTGGGCATTCTGGGTCTCATCCCTGGTTTAACCACTGCTTTGCTGACGGATCTTCTAGAAGCCATTCTCCATGCGGCAGATGGGGAGTGCTGCTAGCCAAGGCAAGCCTGGGTCCAACGGTTGGGATGATCCTTGCAGCTGAGGCCATTTTCGACTTGGGTGTCCAATGCCCCCATGTCACCACTTGTACACTGAGACCTCTTTGCATTGTCTCTCAGGCCTTTTCCCCCCAAGAAAAATCTGTTATCATGCTCGCCATCCCAGCTTGCTCTTGAAACCAGCTAGTTCTAGTCAGACGATTGGAAGTGTGAAAATTTCAAGCTGTAAGTCAGCCCACTGGTGAAGAGTTCTGGGCACTGGACCCATTCAGATTTCTCAGTCTCGTGACTTTCCATCATCTAATATTTATGAGAGGCTGAGAAGACATCACATGAAGGGTTGCAAATACAAACAGCTCTTTGTTATAGATGTTAATGCATTAGGAAGAAAGGAGGCTTATAGAGAAAGACCTAGGTTTGAAACCAGGTTCTAATGCCTACTAGGCCAGTGGCCTTGAGTAAGTGGCTTAGTTTTAGTCTTACCAACTTGGTATAGGAATAATAATTTCCACTTTCTAGGTAGAGCTGACACGATCAATGCTTAATGATAACTTTTATTAAATGGTATTAATAAAATGATAGATCCAAGCTTTTTTCAAGTTAAAGTCTTTTCTGTTTGACTGGGAATGAATCCGATATCTTGATGTTGTTTTCCCACTTTGGTTTTATGTTTGCAGTACCACGTTTTGGGGCTAATATTAATATTATTCTTCTGTCAATGAGCACATACATTGACAGGGCCCTGAAGGTTACTAAATATACGGAAAAGGCCAGAATAAAATGTAACATTTACTGTAAGTAGCTGACAAGGTATCAGGCTGGATAATGAAGCCAAAGTTTTAACTGTTTTTAATCATGCTTTTAAAGAGAAGGAGTGCTTCCCTTTCATTTCACTCTGATGTTTGTTTCATTGGGGAGGGAGTGCCTTACCAAAGGTGAGTGTGGTTCAGGAGCCTCACTTCTGGCACCTGCCAGCTCTATGGCCTGGGGCAAGTTGCTTAACCTTTGAAAATTATTTTCACCATCTATAAAAATAGACTAATACCTAGTTCGGCACTGGTGTAAGGTTAGGGATTCCAGGTAACCCCAATTGTCTGCCTTAATGGAGGAGAGCAATAGATAATCTAAAGAGAATGAGTTTCTCTTTGGCTTTGGAGGCATCATATGATTCCTTTTGCCTACAGATTTATCTTCCTAATTCTTTGCTCATGTCAAAATGAAAATACCCTTACATCATGGGACTTATCCCCTTGTATTGTGGAAATACACCTAAGTGGCAGGAGTTTGCCAAGGAGATGTGCAAGCCTTTTGCAGATAACTGAGAGTTGGCTGTCAAACGTGCGGTTCAAAAGTCACAGGCTACTGGAAACACCTTCAGTGCTCATTTATGCGCCAACTAGAGTCTCTCTGTGTGCCAGATGGAGGGTGAGCAGAGCAGAGAAGGTAAGTGGAAGTAAGTCTGTGCTCAGGGAACAAAGCAGGCCTGGTGGGTGGGCGAGGACACGCTTTCATGTTGAAGGTGGCCGATTCTCACAAAGCAACACAACTGATTGTTCCAGAGACACCTTAGGAACAATACAAGGGTCACTGAACCTCAATTTTCTCATCTGCGAAACAGTGTGATATGGCATGTACTTTGCATTAGTGTCCCAAGGATGAAATGAGATAGCTGTACACAGCCAGCTCATGATCGATCACTTTATAAAGGAGTTTCTTTAAATCCTTATTGGCCTTGGGTATTTTTCATGATTCAATGTTTCCCCATTCTCTCCCAACATTTTTAATCTGTGAAGCATAAAAATAGATTAGTTCCCCCTGATATGTCAGACTGTGGCCAAAAAGAAAATGTCTTCATTTCTTGAGACGAGCTAGCTAATTCTTTCACTTCTTCGTGCTGCAGAATACAGCTCCAGCCTGGTCCAGATAAGGGAGGTGCTGCTGGGGTCTGAGTTCACACACGAACTCTCAAAACTTCCCAAGATTCTCAGGGCCTCATTCTGCTCCAGTGGTGGAAGAAAGAGACAATAGGACCAGGAACTCTGTGAGCATCCTCCCACCTGCTTTTTGTCTCAAGTTCTATATCACCTTGTCTCATTTTCTAAGAATCCTGTTGAGAGTAACTTGCATTTGTTCTTCTTTTTCCTCGAAATATGGTAAATCAATGTTTTCCTTGATGGTTATTTTATCAGTCCCCATATTTCAATGAGTGCCATATTAACCTGTTTATTCATACCTTTTGTTCTCTTATGCAAAATAGAGCCCTAGTGACAAGGCAGCATGATGATGTGGAAATGATGCATGCTTTCAAGTTCAATAGGCCTAGGTTCCATAGACTCAACAGAGGCTTCAGACAAATCACTTAACCTCTCTGGCCTTCAATTTCCTTATCTATGAAAGGAAGATAATGATGCCTATTTCATAGGATTATTGTGTAAGTTAGTATCTTAAGGGGCTTTGCAAAGGTAAGCAATAAACCAAGTAGAGCTACGATTGATTCCTAACACTAGAAATGGTAACATTTATCTGAAAATTTAACAACGTTATGCCCTTCACAATTACCCTTTCAGGCACTACTGTTCTCTTTTCGTAGATGAGGGAATGAGGCTCGAAGTTAAGTGACATGCTCAAAGGTATACAACTAGGAAATGGAAGAACCAGGATTCAGCCGAGTTTTGACCCTAAATTCAGGGCAACTCAGGGCATCTTTTACGCCACCCAACTCTTATGATGAAAACTTAGTTCTTTGTGGTTTCGTAGGATCAAAAACTGTGGAATGCCAAAGACAAACACTTTGCCTGTTCCTTTTAAAGTACTGTTTAAAGTACTGACTACTTTCTGTCTCATAGTATGATTACTTATGCATATGTAATAGTTTTCCTGTTAGCCTATGCAGAAAAAACCCCACACCTACAAAATATATATATATATGATGTATCATCTGTATGTATATATGTATATAGAGATGTATATATGATGTGTCATATATACATGATACACACATATACATACACACACACACGAAATATATATATATCTCAAAGCAGAGGCTTACTCTGGGATTCTCATATTCTCCAGCACAGGGCCTTGGAGCCAGTGTGTACTCAACATATATTCATTGAATAAATTATAGAGCGGAGTGATAGAAGTTTATATCCAGCTTTGTGTAATGATTATACCAGCATGCCGCCCCACTCTTCTGTTGTGTCTCCCAGAGCTCATGTTTTAAAAATAATTTTTTACACCTGTCTGTATTCCCAAAATGCTTAAGGTGGTGCATTGCTCCAATTAATCTGTACCTGATTTCACTGATTGACTTGGAGAGATCAACAAGTTCACACACCGATGTGAATAAAGAAGAGGGAGGGCACAGGCATTTTATAATTTGTCAACAGACAAGCACTGACATATCAAAAATTTTGTATGCAAATGAAATGATCTTTTAAATGAATCAATTAACAAAAGTATATGTTGCAATCATTTCCAAGCAATGCTCTGAAAAAAAATTAAGGTAGTTGAAGGACTTACCAGATAACAAAATCTAAAAGCATTCATCTGCTTGGCTAAGTCATCCTGTGGGCTCCTCATCCCACCCCACCCTGCCCACAAGCAACTCTGCTCTTAGTAAAAGCTTTACATTATCAGTTATTCTGCATGTACAATTAGGGGGTTGTTGCTGGTCCATTTCATGCTATACAGACTTGCCCCCTAGGAGAGGAGTTAGTCTCAGAAATCACTTAGTGACTCCCAGGAGAGTAACACCAGTCAGATATACTCAACACAGCCAAGCATCCAGTACATCATGAGGGAAAATTTATATTGACCACTGAGTCCTAGTGGATGTGTTTTCAGAACTAACCAACCCAAGGAATAAATTAGGGACTTGGGGGAAATAAATTAGGGACTCAGATGAGTTTCCATGCAAGTAGGCAGAAGTGGTGGTAAGGGTCACATGCTTGGGACCAAGAATCAGCGTTTTCTTCTTCCGTTTTGGCCACTGTTTTCTGGCTGGCACTGTTGTACAAGTTTATTGACTGCTTTGTGCCTTGGTTTGTTCATTTACAACAGTGCTTCTCAACTGGGGACCATTTTGTCCCCCAAAGGACACATAGCAATGTTGGGAGACGTTTTTGGTAGTCACAACCAGGGAAGGGAGAGTGGCGCTGATGGCATCTAGCGGGTAGAGAGAGGTCAGGGATGCTGCTAAACACCGTGCGTTGCACTGGACGGCCCCCCACAGCAAAGCATTACCAAGCTCCAAATGTCAATAATGTCGAGGTTGAGAAACTGACTTAGAAGGACCATGGTAATTTCCCGAACCTACCCCCTGCATGGAATGTTAGGTGATTTTATTTTTGTAGAATACTTTGAGATCCTTGAATAAAAGTTGCTGTGTAAGTTTTTTGGGTTTTTTTGTTTTCTTTCTTTCTTTCTTTTTTTTTTTTTAGGTCGTGTTGCTACAAGTCCCCAGGCTTCAGTGAAGCTTGCTGACAGGGTCTGACTCAGCTCCTTCCCACATTTTAAAGGGTTATCTTTGCTCTGATTGGAATTTGACTTTTTTTAAATCTTGTTTTTCTCCCTAAAATACTTTATATTTTAAAAATTTGGTCTTAAACTGCCTAGTTACCTAAGTCATTTCTGGCATAGTTAGCAGGATTCTTAAAGAGAACTTTTCTTTTTTTTTTTTTTTTTTTTTAAAGAGAACTTTTCAAACTGGTCTTAGCTTGAGAACTAAAGGATACTTATTTTCCTGAAGTCAAGGAACCAGGTGAGCTTTTAACAATAATCCCATTGCTGGCTGACCAATAGCTCACCCACAAGTATGAAAGAGTTACGCTAGTAAGAGCAAACTTAGTCTTTCACTGGATCTTCTCTTCCTTTTGCTCCTGGAAAATTCTCTTCAGTGGCCCCTTGGAAATCACATGGAGAATGACAAAGAAGGGAAAATAAAAAACAAAACAATTTCCAAAGTAGACACTCACAAAGAATCATATTTATTTTTTCTGGAACCATCTAGGAAAAAAAACAACCACACAGACAAGACAATTTTAAACCAAGCCTGCTTCTGATTTAAGTCATTTCCTTTCTGCTAGCCTTTCAAAACTCAACTGCATCATATCAAGTAGGTCTAAAAACCAGATTGGTGCATGAGGTATTTTTGGAACTCCTTTGACTTTAGCAGACTCTAGAAAATCTCATGTCAGAAATCTGGGGGGCCAGGGGAATGGAGAAATGGTGTTTATCTTCATGGAAAGTTGGTTGTATACCTAGGTTGCTGGGAACATTTTCCCTATGAAAAGATGATTTAACTAAGGCCTAAGATTGTGGGGGGGTGGGGTGGGGGGTGGATTAAGCCACTGAGGACCAGGCAAAGAAACAGAATTTCTACAGAAGAAAATTTCTTTTGGCGTAGACACTTCAACCTCATTATCCAAGGAAGAGCTTTTTACCAGCCCTATTAATAATAGTTCATTGTTGTTCAGTGAATTCCTTTAGTGGATAGCAAGAGCCATAAATGTGATGAGCTGGAGGGTGGCACTGGAAAGCATCGAGGGTGGGTTGGAGGAGGCGGGTCTGAGAAGCCAGGGCTGCAGAAACCTGGTTGTTGTGAAGGCAGCACTGCTCTCGGCCTTACCTTTTAAGTCCCTGGGATAGACTGTTCTCTCTTTTCTTCCTTCCACTGCTTGAAGGGGATTATGGGAATACAACTGGCTCATGGTGATGACATTAGCATTATGAATAATGCTCGGGGGCTAGAAGGAGGGTGCTGAGAGCTGACGGCTGGATTCCCAGAACATTTGCACAATGATGTCTGGGGTGCCAGGTCAGCAGAGTGACTGTCACAGGAAATGCAGGCAGCAGAGATCTGTTGGATCTCTGAAGACGTTAAAAACTCGATATTTAAATAGAATTTTGCAATAGCTTCTCTGTTTCATTTGCATTGCGACGTGGGGGTGTTTACCCTGCCATAATTTTGTTATTCTTTATTCGTAGGATTATGTAGCTTGAAAAAAATATTCTTTTGCTGCTACTTAAGTGTGATCTCTCTCGGTTTGGTAAGATTCCTATAATTGGGCATGGGATTGGCAGAAATTCGGGATTTATCAAGAAACCAGCAGTCTGGGGCACCTGGGTGGCTCAGTCGGTGAAGCGTCTGCCTTTGGCTCAGGTTGTGGTCCCAGGGTCCTGGGATCGAGTCCTGCATCGGGCTCCCTGCTCGGCGGGGAGCCGGCTTCTCCCTCTCCCTCTACTGTTCCCCCTGCTTGTGCTCTCTTGCTCTTTCTGTCAAAAAAAAAGAAAGAAAGAAAGAAACCAGCAGTCATGTCTACGTGCTTGGGTAGGTTTTTCTCTTCCACACATAGACTGGAATTAAATTAAAGAAGAAAGTGACTCAATCTGATTGGTAGAACATTAAGTAGGAATGAGATTTCTCTTGCAGGCTGGAGGTGGCAAGCGGGGAGATTTAACTCTTGTAGAAAACCACAGAGATGTGTTTTGGGAATATTGGTTATATCTACAGTGAGGAAAGGAAGCCTGCTAATGCTGGGATTATTATTTTTTTAAATGACATTTAAAAAAAATTGCTACTACTAAATTAGGAGGCAACGGGACGTGGAGCAGGGGGTCAGCAAATGTTATCCTAATGAGCCAGATAGTAAATATTTTAGGCCGTGGGCTGTGTGGTCTGTGTAGTAACTACTGAACTCTGCCATTGTAGTGGGGATGCCACATAGATTAGTAAGGAAACGAATAGGCGTGGCCATGTTCCAATAAAGCTTCCTCTATGGACACTGGTAATTTTTGCATGTCCCAAAATAATATTCTTCTTTGGGGTTTTCTTTTTTTTTTTTTTAAAGATTTTATTTATTTATTTGAGAGAGAGAATGAGAGAGAGAGCACATGAGAGGGGGGAGGGTCAGAGAGAGAAGCAGACTCCCTGCCGAGCAGGGAGCCCAATGCGGGACTCGATCCAGGGACTCCAGGATCATGACCTGAGCCGAAGGCAGTCGCTTAACCAACTGAGCCACCCAGGCGCCCTTTTGGGGTTTTCTAACCCATTTAAAGGTGTAAAAACCATCTTAGTTTGTGGACCCTGAGGTGGCACAGCAGACTTGGCATGTGGTCTGTAGTCTGCAGACTCCTGGTTTAGAGGAACGCATGGTGACTTTGGAATAAGATAGACTCAGGTTAAACACGCAGCCCCATGATTAACAAGCTGCATGATTTGGCCAAGGACAAATCAGTTTATTTCTTTTCTTCTTTCTTTCTTTTTTTTTTTGTTTAAGATTTTATTTATTTACTTGTCAGAGAGAGCGAGAGCGAGAGAGCGCGTGCACAAGCAGGGGAAGCGGCAGGCAGGGGCGGGGGAAGAAGACTCCTCACCGAGCAAGGACCCCGATGTGGGACTTGATCCCAGGACTCTGTATCATGACCTGAGCCGAAGGCAGACGCTTAACAGACTGAGCCACCCAGGCGTCCCCAGGAGTCCCTATTATTATTATTTTTAAAAAATTTATTTATTTATTTGAGAGAGACAGTGCGTACACAAGCGGGGGAGAAAGGCAGAGGGAGAGAGAGAAGCAGGCTCCCCACTGAGCAGGGAGCCCGATGCGGGACTTGATCCCAGGATCCTGGGATCATGACCTGAGCCGAAGGCAGACACTTAACTGACTGAGCCACCCAGGCAACCCCCTCCCCCCAAATCACTTTTCTAAGCTTCAGATCCTTCCTATGAAAAACGGGGATAGTAAAATCTTCCATTCATGGTTATTATGGGGATTAATAAAGATAACATAAGTAAAATGCCTAGTCCTCTGTCAGCTCTCCCTTAAAAACTTGGTAACAATTTAGTAAAAACTATTATTGTGAACCACATGTACCAAATTTTCACTCCCATTTTCACCCACATTTGCAATGGGAACATACCGTTGTACACTTCTTTGTATGGTAGCATTAGATCAGATTTTCCCAGGTCACTTTAGTTTTATTCCACAAGGATTTTCTTCATCCAAATGCATTTCTGTGGTCTCCTGCTGGAGTCTACAGATTCAGAATTAATATGTACAAAGCCCAATCTATATATCCTTTCCCACAGGAACAGATAAATTAACATTCAAAGCATGTTTTTCCTGAACCTTCTGACATTGCTCCAGGGAGAAGTTTGTCAGGTTCAAACTGCAGTACAAACCTGGGAGTTGCTGTCTTCCTGGTTTGCCCTTCTCAGCAGATTTCGCAGGACAAGAGTCTTAAGTTTCATATTAGGGCCTTACGTCTGTGACAGAGCAAGAGAGAATCAGGAGACAATTGTTTGCTTGGCTTTGGCTCGATGACGTCAATGAGCACTTGGAGGAAACTTTATTCAGAATAAGTCTTCGCATCTAATTCTTCAGGTACAAGCATGTCTCTAACCCCATAATCTGTGAAAATAGCTTCTCGAGAGAGTTTCCAGTCTTAAAATCTATGTTCAGCTGAAGTCACTTAATTAGACTTTCCATTTGAAAGGAATGTGTTTTCTCCATCTCATTTTCTGACAGCATCAAATCAAATTTTGAGGAGAAGCCTGATCTAGGGAGCCAGGACTGGAGTGAGGCAAAGAGAGGCACCTGCCCTGGGTGCAAAATTGAAGGGACACCAAAAACTCAGTAATCAAGATAAATAATATTAAAAATAAAAAATCCGTAATGAATAAAATTTAAAAATAAAAAAAAAGGCAGGATCTGTAACAGTGCTGGTCAAACCATATTGGAACCTAAGACAAAAAGAAAAATCAGTCCTACCGATCTGATCTAAACAGATCTTATTTAACTCCTTTGTAACCTTTTTCCCCTTGAAAGCTGTGCCTAAAGTTATCATTGTGATTATTAACGTTGACTTAGTAATGGAGTTGATTTTGTTGCACTGTTTTTCCCTCTTCATTGCTTACTCCTTGTTTCCACATTCTCTTCTCTGACTATTCTTTTCTCTCCTCTTGATCATTCCTTACATTTCTTTTTGCAACTTCCTCAGGTAGGACCTATCTACTCTGCCTCAGATTTTGCAAGGAAAATGGTGAAAGAACCCTTTCATTTATAATAACTGAGTGGTTTCCTATAAGTCAATACTAACTCTAAGGTTAAAAAGCCTTTCGTTGATGGCGGTTTTTGTCCTTTTGGTTTGAAGCCAAAATGGTGACCTCTTTAACAATTCTCATGATTCCCTGGGGTAAGGAAGTCTCCAATCTGGGAAACGTTCTGCTATGTGAAAACTGATAAACCACAATATGGTCCAGGGATTTCCCTTCATTCTGTCAGTGGCAATCTTAGAGTAAGTGTTCGTGAAAGTAGTGTAGGAATCACTCCTCTGTGATTCCTGACAGTTACCAGCCCATTCTTTTAGAGGGGCGGGTTTGAAAACCAAATGTTTGAAGTAAGCACCATTGGGATGCGCAGGACAATTAATGTGGCAGCATCTGGCATTTATAATCTGAACAAAAGCTCCCTCCCTCTTTCTTAATGTTTATCCCAGATGGGAGCATGGCTCAGTACCAAGAAAGTATCCAGTTTTCCTTCCCAGGGAAAGCTAAGCCAGAAGCATAGAATGCCACAGGGAAGGGGCCATGGGAACAGGGCTCAGAGCTTTCATATATTCCATGCAGTAGCTAGAGCACCGTGGGGACATAACCTCTCAGGAACAATTTTAAATGCAAGCAATCACATTAACACTGATTAAATCCACCCCTGTGCTTCTACAGCAGATAATCGGGCAGAATCATGATTTGGGAGTATTTTTACAATTATACAGTGTTTAAACATGTATTTGGCTCCTCTGTTGCCCAAGAGTTGTATGTTATATGTGTTATAGTTCCTTTGGTTCAGAAGTTTAAATTCTAAAACAGTAAAATAAACATGTCACATGTTTATTCACATATCGTCCAAACACACATCAAGTGCTTTCTGTGGTTGGTTTGAAGTTTTGATTCTGGTTTTCTGTATTTATTTATTTTTCTTTCAAGAAACAATGTGAATATCCTCTGCTAGGTTAGGGTGGGAGCTGGGGGAGGTGACTCTTTCCAGATGATGGGAGAAACTGAATTTAGTCCCTCCAGGCTTGGAAAGCTTCCTGCATTAAGTAGCATTAGAGATGAGCTTGAAAAAGACAAAAAAAAAAAAAAAGAGAGAGAGAGAGAGAGAAGGGAGGGAGGGAGTCCTCTGAAAGGAAGAGGAGAAGCCTTTTTTGGTCAGATGAGAACCAGTACTTTCTGAGGTAAATTGAAGGGCAGTATAGAGATGTGTCTTCAAACTCTGCATACCTGCAAATCACCCAGAGAATTGGTGAAAATGGGAGTCACTGGTCCTCACCCTCGGAGTCTGATTCAGCAGGTCTAGATGAGGCTTGAGCACTGGTACTATTTTTTTTTTTTTTCAGTAGTCTCCATGCCCAATGTGGGACTTGAACTCAAGACACCGAGATGAAGAGTCACTTGTTCTACCGACTGAGCCAGCCAGGCTCCCCAAGCAATAGAGTTTTTAATAAGGTCCCAGGTGATGCCGATGCTGCTGGTCCAGAGACCACACTTTGAGAACCACAAGTTTGGAGTAAAAGTTTCTTACTTTTACCAGGCTGTAGACTCCTTTGGGAGTCCAAACAACGCTGTTTGACTCCCCTTGGAACACTACACACACAAAAATGTGAAATTTTGGGGGCGTCTGTGTGGCTCAGTCGGTTCAGCATCTGCCTTTGGCTCAGATCATGATCCCAGTGTCCTGGGCTCAAGCCCGGCATCAGGCTCCCTGCTGAGCAGGAAGTCTGCTTTTCCCTCCGCCCCTCCCTGCCGCTCGAGCTCTCTCTGCCTCTCTCTCTCAAATAAATAAATAAAATCTTTTTTAAAAATGTGAAGTTTGGGATATACTTTCAGGATTCTAGTGACGCAGATTAATCCAGATCTTTTGCATTGCTCAGTTTGAGATGGCGCATACCATCCCCAATTCTGATTTTTCAGTTAGGGACTTCATTCATTCATTCCACCAAACTTTGTAGGATATTATGTGATGCTGACTTCAGGGATGCCTTAATTAAAGCACCTGGATTTTACTAACATTCTTGAAGATGGAAAAGCTTTTGTAGACCAAAAAAATAAATAAATAATTTTAAAAAACCCTCCAAATAGCTAAAACTCTGTGTAAATGTTCTTACAGTTTATTTTGGTGCACCATAGGTAGTCAGTTCATTTTTTAAATAAATCAAATAAAACTATAACCCTTCTTTAAAAGATGGTTGACCTTGAACTAAAATATGAAGGAAAGCAGGGTGCCTGGGTGACTCAGTAGGTGAAACGTGTGGGTCTTGATCTCAGGGTTGTGAGTTCAAGCCTTGCTTGTAGTTCAAGCCATGTTGGCCTACACACTGGGTGCGGAGCCCACTTAAAAAAAAAAATCGACGAAGGAAAACTATAGCACTCCTAAGATATGTTGAATACATACATTTTAAGTGTTTTGTGCAAGTTTCAAACAACTGTTTGTTAAGAAAGGGAGATCTCCAGCAAGTAAAAAAGAAGAGCTAATCAATCCTCTTGGAATTTTGTCAATCACCCACTACAGTGAAAGGAGAGAGAACACATTATATCGCAAAAGACAAAAGACGTGTGGTTTGGTCAGCAGACTTTATCTTGAATCTGAGTACCGACATTTTCTGGCTGTGTAGCCCTGCCAAAGCTATTACCCTATCTATATCTATCTTACAGGTAATTGTGAAGATGAGAGATGCTTGTTAACTTGCTTCGCATATAGGAGCCACTCAGTAAATATCCTACGGCATAAATTCATGTGGCTCAGGACCGGTCCCCTTTGATCCTTTCAGGTGGTTCTTTCCCCAGACTTGGACGATTTCTTCACTTGCATGTGATTATCAGAATTTTGCTACATTTTCAAAGAGGACTCCCTGCAGATCTCTGGAGTTCTCTCTCCAAGCAGTTGCTCTCTTTCTGGTACTCAGTGCTGTGAACTCTAGGCATGTCGGTCCCACATCACCACTGGGAGCCTCCGGGGCTCTGCGTGAGATCCCCCTCTGCTCCTTGGGCTAGAAACTCTCTCAAAGCAGTAAGCTGGGCCATTTGTAGGGTCCACTTATTTGTTTCCTGTCTCTCAGGAACCGTTATCCTTCGATGCCTGAGGTTCGGTGTTTTGAAACCATTGTTGTATATGTTTTGTACAGCTTTTTGGTTTTTGTTGTTTTAAGTAGTAGAATAAATCTGGTCCCTGTTACTCCATCTTGGCTGAAGTGAAGATTCATGATTTTTTAACTTGTTTTTTCTTTTTTATAGTGAAATCTATCACACATACATAAGAGCATTTAAAATATATATGTATGTTTTTAATAATAAAACAACCACCTTTTTACACGTCAACCAAGTTGTAAATAAGAACATTGAGAGTTTATTAGAATTTCCCTTTATTCCTCTCCCCAATTCCGTTCTCTTCCTTTCTCTCCAGAAAAAACAATTCCCTTGAATTTTAGGTCTATCATTCAATTTATTTCTTTATATTTTTGCCACCAGCGTTTGCATGTTTAAAGCATATATTTTTTAGTTTTGCCAGTTTTGCATTTTCTATAAATACAACCATGGTTTATATATACTTTTATGACTTGCTTATTTTATTCTACCTTGTATTTGTGATAGTTATCCTTGTAGATGTAGTTCCTTCCTTTTCATGGCTCGTTAGTAACCACATTTCATTTATCCATTCCACTGTTGGTAGGCTGTTGGGTTGTTTTGAGTATGGAGCTATTGTGAATGATCCTGCTTTGATTGTCCTTATACTTGTCCCCAGGGGCTCATGTGCATGAATTGATCCAGGGCATGTATGTTGGAGTGGAATTACTGGCACTGCAGTATATGTATAAGTTTACATTTACTAGCGATGAAAACTTGGTTTTCAAAACAGTCGTACCAATTTCTACCCTCCAAAGTGCGTGAGAATCCCTACTGATTCACTTCTTCTGCATTTGGTTTTGCCAGGTTTTTTAAATTATGCAAACCCAAAAGGTATATAATGGTGTCTTACGGTTTTCATTTGCATTTCCTTAATTATTATTATTTTTTTAAAGATTTTATTTATTTGACAGAGAGAGACACAGTGAGAGAGGGAACACAAGCAGGGGGAGTGGGAGAGGGAGAAGCAGGCTTCCCGCCGAGCAGGGAGCCCAACGCGGGGCTCGATCCCAGGACCCCGGAATCATGACCTGAGCCGAAGGCAGATGCTTAACGACTGAGCCACCCAGGCGCCCCGCATTTCCCTAATTATTAATAAAGTTGAGAATTTTCAATATGTTTGTCATTTGAGTTTCTTCTTTAATGACACAAACGTACATATCTTTTGCCAAATGTTACCTTTTTTCTTTTATTTATTAATTCAGTAGTGTTCATTATATATTCTTACCCTCCTTCCAGTGGCAGCAGACCTCTAATTTATATCAGTACAGGAATCTGAGCCCAAGACGTATTCCTGTCTTTTTCTCAGGAGCAGGGCTTTTATTTCGACCCTTCCTTCCAGAAGTGGATCTTTGCACAAGGGTTTGCTTCCCCTACCCAAATGGTATAGAGCTTTTGCGTCATATGAAAGAAGGATCTAGGGAAGCAGGCAGCGTTTCTCACCTTTTCCTCTACCATCAGTCCATTACCATTGCAGACCAATAGGGACTCTGTTGAATCTTCTGCCCTATGCTTCGTCTTTCCTGTGAACACCTAGAGGAAGCCTGCAGGCAAGTGAGTGTAGATTATCTTTGTGTCTGGGGCTCCTGACTATTCACTAGCCTTTAAGAATTTGTTAATCTGGGGTCCCTGGGTGGCTCAGTCAGTTAAGCGTCTGCCTTTGGCTCAGGTCATGATCTCAGGGTCCTGGGATCGATGCCTGCATTGGGCTCCTCGCTCCTCAGGGAATCTGCTTCTCTCCCTCTCCTTCCTTCCTCCCCCCACCCCCCCACCACTGATGTGCTCTCTCTCTCTCAAATAAATAAATAAAATCTTAAAAAAAAAAGAATTTGTTAATCTTAGCCAATTTCTTCTTATTCTCCCTCATGACAGTCAGTTCTGCCCATGTCCTCTCAAAAGCAAAACAATTCTGTTTCTCTACAGAGGGGATTGTCAGTCTTTAGAATTCAATTTACTTGGTTATCTTGTGACCTCGCCTCTCTGATGAGTTTAAGAAAAGTTACAATTTTATTAATTATCTGATTTTCTCTCTCCTGTTAGAATGGGAGCAACTGTCTCTAGCAGCTTTTTACATCCAAAGCACCAGCACAACACCCCCATGTTTCTTTAAACATATGAAACATGGTCATTTTATAATCTGTGTCTGATAACGTAATAGTCAAGTTTCAAACAGCAACATAAATCCTCCACTAGGAAATACATACACACCCACACAAACACACCCACACTTTTTTTTTTTTTTTAAGTCTACATGGCAGCAATGGAAGATCACAAGCAGGCTGGAACTCACCAGCGTGAACTGGACTCCCATGAGGGTGGACTGAAACACACGTCCATTCTTGTTGTCTCCACTCTTGGTGACAAGGGTATTTTACAGAAGCGGGGGTCTTTTGTCACAGAACTATGTACACATGCTTTCCCCAGGAGTCAGGAAAGCTATTGAAAGATGGAAGGGAAGACGGAGCAATTGCAGGTCCAGTTAATGCTTCACATCAAGAGGTGAGTCGGCAAAGCAACTCTACACACACACTACAGTATGTTTGCTGTTTGCCTCCTGCTTTCCGCATCCCAAGGATTTCCCTTGTAAGGCTACAGGAAACAGTAACCGGACACATTCAAGAAAGAGAATTCTGGGAAAAGCACTTCAGCCTAGTGAAGCTGACACATTACAAATCCATCAGAGATAACCCCACAGTCTGAATTTTTTACAGGACTATTTTGTGGGCCATAGTGTTGCGCTGGTTTTCATTCCTGGTGCCTTTTTTTTTTTTTTTTAAGATTTTATTTATTTATTTGTCAGAGAGAGAGAGAGAGAGCACAGGCAGGAGGAGTAGCAGAGGGAGAGGGAGAAGCAGGCTCCCAGCTGAGCAGGGAGCCCGACGCGGGGCTCGATCCCAGGACCCCGGGATCATGACCTGAGTCGAAGGCAGACGTTCAACCGACAAAGCCACTCAGGCGCCCCTCTTGGTGACTTTTTAAAACAATGTACTTTGTTATTTTTGACTGTTCATTTTCCTTAGAATTTTGTTTGTGACGATTCTTATTGGCTTGGTTGGAAGTTGAATTTCTGCAGAGTTTATTTCCATTTGCCTCTTTCAGGAATCTGGGGTATTACTAGTAAGGGATTGTGCTGAACTCTTGGCTTGAGATTTTTGCACTACACATATGTGATTTCAGATACAAACCCACAATGAAAACTGAGTGTGGATCCAATTCTTAGCAGCATTTCCCCCCCTTTTTTTCAGTGCCACATTTGACAGAATTGATTTTTCTTGCAATTCTCTGGGGTTGAGAACAGATTTACTTTGAGCTTACCTTTACAGTGAGAGTATAGCCCTCTAAGTCCCAGAGTCAGCTTGGGGAAGGGAAAGAATATATTTGTTAGGTTTATACATTAGCTTGTCCCTGGATTTTATTTCAATTCCCCATTGTGGGATTAAGAGAAAGAAAAGTCTTGAAGGGAATATTTTTAAAAGCATAATTGAATTTGAACATTAAAATTAAAACTATTTTAAGTGAAAATATTTCTAAAATATTTTCCTGTCATGTTTAATAGAGTATCAAGCAGGGCGCCTGGGTGGCTCAGTCGTTAAGCGAAGCATCTGCCTTCGACTCAGGTCATGATCCCAGGGTCCTGGGATCGAGCCCCGCATCGGGCTCCCTGCTCCGCGGGAAGCCTGCTTCTCCCTCTCCCACTCCCCCTGCTTGTGTTCCCTCTCTCGCTGTCTCTCTCTCTGTTGAAAAATAAATAAAATCTTAAAAAAAAAATAGAGTATCAAGCATAATTTAACTTGTTTTTGCTTACTCAGAATAATCATTGTGAATATTCTTGAACTTCTAATCATAACAACAAGGCAGATATTATTAAAATTACTCATTTAAAAAATCATAAAACACTAAACTGAAGTTCTGAGATCACCAGGGAGTAAGAAATGATAAAAATATTCCCAGATGATTGTTTTTATTATTGGGGAGATCCACAATTACTACATTTTAGAAGATGTGTCCTCTCATTCATATCTTGAGGATATTCAGTCTTGCCTTAAGAGACCGCCGATGCTGATTCATAGGTTGAACTTACCCTTATTGACTGCTTACTATTTGCCCGCATCACTGTACATGCTTTAATCCTCACAAAAACTTTATGCGTTTGGTGCTATTTTTATTCCCATTTGATAGTTAGGAGACTGAGGCACATGGAAGTTAAATAATTGGTTCAAAGCCACCCAGTTAACTATGTAAAAAAGTTGTGATAGGAACCCGGAAGCTTGGCTCTGGAGCCTATTTCTTTAATACCACACCATCTTGCCCTTCACCGTGCTGGGTTTTTTAAATTTAAATTCAATTAATAAACGTATAATGTATTATTGGTTTCAGAGGTAGAGGTCAGTGATTCATTAGCCTTAAATAACACCCAGGGCTCATCACATCACGTGCCCTCCTTAATGCCCATCACCCAGTTACCCCATCCCCCTACCCACCTCCCCTCCAGCAACCCTGTTTCCTATAGTTAAGAGTCTCCTATGGTTTGTCTCCCTCTCTGATTTCGTCTTGTTTTGCACAGAGAGTGGATGGAGAGAGCTGTTCTCCACTTCTAGAGAATAAATATTAAATAAATAAAAGAAATCTCCACTTCAGGAGGCAGAGTCTTTGCATTGTCTTCTTTTCATCATCATTCCTATTTGGAAAGATTTCAAACCCACAGAAAATTTGCAAGATGAGGACAATGAGCAACTATATATTTATCTAGACTTGCTCATTTTTAATCTTTTGCTTCTTTATTTCTCTCTTTCTGAGCCATTTGCAAACATCATAATCTATCAACCCTTAGGAGGTACAAGTAGTTTGTGTATGAAGCTAATGGGTCATGAATAAGAGAATAGCTTCATGAGAATAAGAGAATTCAAGAGAATAAGAGAATAGCTTCTCTTCTTCATGACCCATTAGCAAATTTCTGTAATTATTTGCATGGTATCCTTTATAGCTTTATTCATTTTTTTAAAAATCCAGGATCTAAAAAAAGGATAACTCATTGCAATTAGCTGTTGTACTTCTTTAGTCCCTAATCCAGAGCAGTTTCCCATCCCTTATTTTTTTTAATCACATTGACATTTTTTTTTTAGCCCAGGACAGTTATTGTTGCAGATTGTGCCTCGGTTTAGTTTTATTTGATTATTTTCTCATGATTCGATGCAGGTAAACATTTTGGGAAGGAGTACCATACAGGCAATGTGGGGCCTTCTCAGTGAATCACGTCATAGGCAAACAGGGTTAGGTTGTGTCATTATGGGTAATGTTGAATCTGATCATTTGGTTAAGGTCATTTCTGCCAGATTTCTCTATGGTGAAAGCAGCATTTCCTTTTCAAATTAATAGCTAATACTGGGGTGAAATCTTGTGACCATGTAAATATTTTTTCTCACTTAATCTTTTACCCAGTAGGTTTGGCACCCATTTATGGCTCTTGCTGAATCAGTTATTCCTCTAGTGATTGTAAAATTGTAAACATGTAAATTTTCTACTTCCATTGTGCCTTTGCATTTAATAGTTGGCATTTTTTGGCAAAGAACTCTTACTCCACCTGGACTTTCTAAAAGTTTTTTTATCTGTGTCAATATAAACTTCACAGATCCTTTTTCTTCAGTGTGTAATATCCATTCCAGTTGGTATTCATTCTGATGAAAGCACTGTCTAGAATATTGCCAGTGGTTGTCCCTTCATGCTGATTCCTACAATATTTTAAAATGTTCTCATTAGTTTTGAGCACTACCTTACTTTCTGATACTTCCTTAGTTTTCGATAATAAGATGTCCTGGGTCACGGAAGGAAGGCCTTCTCTCTCTGCTCATTATACAATGCCCATTCATAGAGTCAGATCTTTGTCAATTTCTCTCATCTTCCGTCCTTGCTATACTTTTCCTTTATTCTCCCATTTACTTCAGCCATTGTGCTCACATAATGGTCTTTCATACATATTATGGGAAATCAAAATGCATCATGTCATAAAAGTCTGGTCCAAGCTGCAATCTGAAATATTCTCCTAACTTGTCCTCTGCTTCTCTCTTGCTTCCAACAGTCCATTCTTCTGAAAGCAATTGTTTAAAAACATAAATAAGATACTGGTTGCTTTTGTGCTTATAATCCTCCAGTGCATCCCATGCACATAGACCAGAAACTAAACTTCTTTGTATGGTTACTATGTACGTCTCCAATCTTATGTCCTACCACTCTCTTTCTTGTTCCCATGCTTCAGCCTTTGTCCATCGACACTAAGCTAATTTTTACCTCAGAGCCCTTGTTCTTGGGGTTTTCTCTGCCTGGGATGTTTGGCTTGGAAATCGTATGGCAATTTCATCGCCAAGTCGTAGCTTGAAGGCTTTCCCTGTTCACCCATTCAAATAAGCCCACTCACTCTCCATATTTTTCTGTCTTAATTTTTTCTTAATAGCATTATCATCAATCTTCCCCAGCACTACTAGAACATGGTCTCCATAAGAACAGAGACCTTGTCTGTCTTATATACTGCCATCCACTCACATCCTTGAATAGAACTCATTATATATAGTACTAGTCCAATAAGTGAGTAAGTGAAGGAATGAATAAATCACATACAACACATCAGAATATGAAGTGTGATATATATAGATTGAGGGAATTGGGTTTTTTGTTTGTTTGGTTTTCTTTTCTTTTTAAAAAATATTACCTAAAGTTCATACTTTATTCAGATTTTCTTAGTTTCTTTTCATTTTTTGAATCTTGGGCATTTTATTTTTTTCTGGTTTTATGGAGAAATAATTGACACACATCACCGTACACATTTAAGGCATACGGCACAATGATTTGACTTACATATATTGTGAAATGATAACCACAATAGTTTCAGCTAACATCCATCTTCTCATATAGATACAATAAAAAGAAAAGAAAGAAGAAAAGAAAAAGAAAAAAATTACTTTTGTGATGAGAAGTCTTAAGATTTACTCTCTTAATAACTTCCTTATGTGTCATACATCAATGTTAGCTATGTCATCATGTTGTACATTACATCCCTAGTACATATTTATTGTATAACTGGAAGTTTGTGCCTTTCAAGCATCCTCCTTCCATTCCGCCCCCTCCCATCCTCCTCTGGTAACCACAAGTTTGATCTCTTTTTTATGAGTTTGCTTTTTTTTCTTCTTTTTAGATTCCACATATAAGTGAGAAGATACAGTATTTGTCTTTCTCTATCTGACTTATTTCACTTAGCATAATGCCCTCAAGGTCCATCCATATTGTTGCAAATGGTGGAATTTCCTCTTTTTTTGTGGCTGAATAATATTCCATTGCATATATACCTTTATCCATTCACCCATCGATAGACACTTAGGTTGTTTCCATATCTTAGCTATTGTAAATAATACTACTATGAACATGAGGGTGCAGATATCTTTTTGAGTTAGTGTTTTTTTTCCTTTGGATATATTCCTAGAAGTAGAATTGCTGGATCATATGGTAGTTCTATTTTTTACTTTTTGAGGATCTTCTATACTGTTTTCCATAGTGGCTACACCTATTTACATTCCCACCAACAGTGCATAGGGAATCCCTTTTCTCCATATACGCACTGGCATTGTTGTCTCATCTTTTTGATGATGGCCATTCTAAAAAACATGGGTGATATTTCATTATGTTTTAATTTGCATTTTCCTAATGACTAGTCATGGGACATCTTTTCATATACCTATTGGCCTTTCATATACCTTTTTTGGAGAGGGTGTCTGGGTGGTCGGTTAAGCATCTGCTTTGGGCTCAGGTCATTATCCCAGGGTCCTGGGATCAAGTCCCGTATTAGGGTCCCTGCTCAGTGGGGAATCTGCTTTTCCCTCTGCAAGCCCCCCCCACAAGCTCATGCTTGCTCTCTTTCAAAAATAAATAAAATCTTAAAAAAAGCCCAAACTTACCTTCTTTGGAGAAATGTCTATGCAGGTCCTTTGTCTATTTTTAAAATGGGTTACTTGTTTTTTTCCTATGAGTTGTATAAATTCTTTATATATGTTGGATATAAACCCCTTGTTAGATATATGGTTTGCACATATTTTTTTCCCATCTTGTAGATTGTCTTTTCACTTTTTTGATGGTTTTTTTTTTTTTTGCTGTATAGGGTATTTTTAGTTTGATATAGTCCCATTTTTTAATTTTTGATTTTGTTGCCTGTACTTTAGGGGTCATATCCAAAAATAGTACTGGAAGCCCTAGCCAAAGCAATTAGGCAGGAAAAATAAATAAAATGCATCCAAATTAAGAGGGAAAAAATGAAACTGTCACTATTTACAGGTGACATAACATTATATGAGGAAAACCCTAAAGATTCCATCAAAAATTAGAACTAATAAACAAGTTCAGTAGGGGCGCCTGGGTGGCTGAGTCATTAAGCGTCTGCCTTCGGCTCAGGTCATGATCCCAGGGTCCTGGGATCGAGCCCCGCATCGGGCTCCCTGCTTGGCGGGAAGTCTGCTTCTCCCCCTCCCTCTGCCCTTGCTTGTGTTCCCTCTCTCGCTGTGTCTCTCTGTCAAATAAATAAACAAAATCTTTAAAAAAAATTAGATAAATAAACAAGTTCAGTAAAGTTGCATGATAACAAAATCAATACATAAAAATCTGTTGTATTTCTATACACTAATAATGAATTATCAGAAAGAGAAATTAAGAAAACAATCCCATTTACAATGACATCAAAAAGAATAAAATACCCAGGAATAAATTTAACCAAGGAGGTGAAAAACCTGTATATTGAAAACTACAAAACATTAATAAGAGAAATTGAAGAAGACACAAATAAATGGAAATGTATTTTGTGCTCATGCATTGGTAGAATCAGCATTGTTAAAAGGCCCATTCTACTTAAAGCAATCTACAGATTCAGTGCAAATCCTATCAAAATACCAGTGGCATTTTTACAGAAACAGAACAAACAGTCCTAAAATTTGTATAGAACTGTAAAAGACCTTGATTAATCACGCAATCTTGAGAAAGAAGAACAAAGCTGGAGGCATCACACCCCCTGATTTCAAGTGTTTATTGATAGATGTATGGATAAAGAAATAATGAAATATTATTCAGTCACAAAAAATGAGGAAATTCCACCATTGTGACAACATAGATGGATCACCAGGGCATCATGCTAAGTGAAATAAGTCAGACAGAGAGAGACAAATACTGTATGATCCCTTTTATATGTGGAATCTATATATATACTAATATATTAATATATATATCTTATATATATTAAGATAATACATATATATTAATGATTTATATATTTGTAACAACAATGGATATCATATATATCTTATATATATTAAGATAATATAATTATATATTAATTATTTATATATTTGTAACAACAATGTATATATCATTAATAATTTATTTATATTTATTTATATATTTATATTATTTTTATATAGTATATATTAAATATCATAGAACAGAGGCAGATTGATTGGTTGCCAGAGGCAAAGGGTGGAAGATGGGAGAAATGGGTGAACTGTTTTTGTTTTTTGCTTTAGTTTAAATAAATTGATATATAATTTAATTTAATTAAATTTTTAAAAAAGGCATCAAGAAATGCCAGGCTGAGAATAGAGAATTTAGACCTATTCTAGAATTTAGACCTACTTCCTCAAAGTACCCAGGTACTAGACCACCCACATCAGGGATATTTTTTAAAATACAGATTCTTGAGCCTTCCTGGATTCTGAGGATTAAAGAAGAAGAAGAAGGAGGAGAAGAAGAAAAGAAAAAACACAATCCCTAAACTCTAAAGTAACTACAGATCTCATAGTTGTAAAATAACTTACATGTAACAGGTCATCAATAATTATTATTTGAATGAATAATTCATACTTTCCATTTCCGTCTTAATTTTCTTTGTGTTTTCTGAACGCTGTTTTTCTCAAGTTTTGATAATCATTTACTCATAATACAAATGAATGTGTGTTGAAACTAAGTTGTATGCTCTGTGTTTCCACAGTTTCCTGTACTTTCCTTCATGCAAGGGATATCTACCGGCCCAGTACATTGAACTCCTCATGAAAGATGGAGCTTGCACATGTGTTAGCACAAATAAACACTGGACTTTAAGAATATTTAGAAAGACATTCATTAAAAGGAATAATCAGCAAAGCTGGGGCATTGGGAGCTAAAGTTTCTTCCTCCCCACCCCAAAGCCTCAGGATGCCTGCAGGGACCTTTTTCATTTTGGTGCATACACAGTCTGGGTATGAAGCTCACATGATTCTTATAAGACTCAGACTAAGAACTGACATCTGAACTCACTCAGCTTCCCATGAATTTATATTCAACTTCATATGGAATGTTACTGAACAAACTACACTTCAGGTATTCATACCCTTGAGGTATTCATAATGTAGGCATGCCATGGAAATGAACCGTCACTGAACACCTCGAATTCTATCCCAGGATGCACTGGCATTTTGTTGTTATTGCTTATTCAATCAAATCTCTTATGCATTCTAGACTTTAAGCAATGGGCAAAGGGAACTGTGCTAATTTTGTTATCCATTTTCTGTCTGGTAGTTAACACAATGCCTGACACACAGTAGGAGTTATTATTAACTATTCCAGACTCTGTGGGGGTAAGGAGGAGTCACAAATGTGAAAGAACTGGTTGTTTCCCCAAGAACTTGTAACTTTGGTGAGGAAGATTGATGGGAAAATAACTAACAGTAGTGTAAGTCATTAACATAAATGTTAGGACAGGATTAAAATGATCAGCTCTTGTAGTCTCCAAAACAGGGAATTTAATTGCTAATTTATGGGATCAAGGAAGGCTTTACAAAGGAAGTGTTTTTCAGCTGCATCTGGAAATAATGCAGTCTAATATATGGTAGATTCCTTCTCTAGAGTGCATTCCCTTTTTCCTGACTTCTAGTCTTTTTCCTGAAAGGAGAAATTTTTAGAAGGTCTTCCTGTTACTAAGGGTCTGCTTCCTGCGGAAAACCCTGAATAGTATTCAATGATTTAAAAACAAGAACCTCTGTGTGATAATAATAGATCCAGATCTGGGTGCTTCAGTCTGGTAGGAAAATATTAACCAAATTTTCAACCCAGATGCTAGTCCAGGGCCTTTGGGTGTCTCTCTGCTTTGGTTTAAGCAATTAGTTTTTGGCTTACAAATAATCTCAGATAATAGCAGCATTTCTAATTAGATCTTAGTCTGCTTACTATAATTCATTCAAGGGTGTGAACATTTTTTTTTTTTTAAACTGGATTCATTGTGTTTCTGAATGTTCTGATGACCAAGAGAAAACATATAGATTTCCGTAATTGGATTTTCCAACTGAAGGGCTATTACCTCTCTCAAAAAGAGATAATATATAAGAAATCCATTTGAACTCTGGTACTTTCTTATAAAACGATTACACATTTTTATAAAATATTTTGCTAAAATACTACAAGTTTTGGTGGGCTATGTTACCGGTTTACATGAGGAACCTGGCTGAAAAAGTGAAAGACAAATCATATTATTTTTCTTTAAATGATTCCTTCAGCACAGAAAGTTTAAGAGACTTGCTCTTTATCACACAGCAGAATCATTAACTGTATGCTATATTATGTGCTTGCTTTGTGGCTATAAAAAAGAATTTAAAAACTTTGCCCTAATGATAGAGTTTTCACTAATCACTCAGAAAATGAGGTTGTGAGGTGGGAGATAAAGAAGTTAAAATGAATGTCCTGAAAAAGGCAAGAAGAGGTGGGGAAGATGAAGGCTTCCTGAAGGAAGCAGGATTTCTTGAAGCAATCTCTAAGGCCACACCATTGGCCCATGATGCCAAAATGGTGGGCTATATAACATCAGAAGAGGCTGAGACCCTTGGTGATGGGTAACCAAAAAAGAGCTGTGGCATATCTGACTACATGAGGGTTGGTTGGATGAATTAAACATTTCCAAGCCTTTTCTTCTTCCACCTGAAATAGTTTATGTGGCATTCTCTTCAACAAAGTTTGTTGCAGTCAAAGCATTTATTGTCTGTATCTCAGAATTAGCTCTCATCTAGTCCTTGGGCTATTTACACCAGCTTCTCCTCAAATATATTGTAGTTGCTTTAGGGACAAGGACAAGGGGATATAGATTGCATCCCCACAGGATTTGGTACAATTTCTTCTACAAGTTAGGAAGTCAATAAATACCTTTTGATGGTATTTTATTTAATTTAGATGTAAGGGATGTCCATTGCGCTTATCACCTGTTCAAGACAATTCCCATTTTTTTAAATAAAGATTTTTATTTATTTATTTATTTATTTATTTATTTATTTATTTATTTATTTGTCAGAGAGAGAGAGAGAGAGCACAGCAGGGGCAGTCATAGGCAGAGGGAGAAGCAGGCTTCCCGCTGAGCAAGGAGCCCGATGCGGGACTCCATCTCAGGATCCTGGGATTATGACCTGAGCCAAAGGCAGATGCTTAACCCACTGAGCCACCCAGGCATCCCCCATTTATTTTTTAGGGCTGATGTGCTCCCCTTTCCCACCTGTGAATCACCAGATGAGGTACCAGAAACCATACCTTCATGTTGAGGTTCTCCCTGAACCTCACGTGGAACTAATAAGATTCTTTTTCTTAGACATTTGTAGTTTGACCTAAGGAATATAGACATTTGAGTTTCTTGCCAGTGGAAACCCATTTATAGAAGAAAGGAAGGTCCACAAAGTCCCTGGTTCCCAAATGTGACACACACTCTGGCTGTGTACCTAGAAGCATAGCTTCTCTTTTTATCCATTATCAAACATCACAATTTCCCTCCAGTGTTAGCTGAAGATTCCTTGATCTCATGGAAAAGGAGTACAACTTCTAGTCTAGGGATGGTCATAAATCTACAACCAAACTCATTCTAATAATAATCATAAACTCAGGTCTATCTAATAAGACATAATGGAAAGTCTGCTAAGTGTCTTCTGAGAAATACTTATTATTCCTTGAGAAAAAGAGAAAGAATAGTAAGTTTCTTTCTACCTTAGCCACCATCCTTACCCCCTGATTCCTGCCTTTGAATGGAGTGCCTGGTGTCAAGGCAGCCATCTTGTACCATGAGACGACTAAGCACAAAAATGGCTGACACACTGAGGCTGGTGAAGTAAAAGGATAGAAATGTCATCTTTGATGACTTTGAGACATCAATGTCTCCTTGATGACGTTGTCAAATCGCAGAACCATCCCTGGAAAATCTGGAATGTTATTTTGCCAAACAATTAAATCTCTTTATTTCTAAAGCCCCTCTTAAATTTTTAGTTACTTGCAATAAAAGGTATCCTAAATGATAGACCATAGTGACCCAGATCTTCCTTACATTCTATTAGATTCACTAATATACTTCCTACAGATTCTTTTTCCTCCTTGGATAACTAAAGTAAATTTATTTTTTATGCAAAGAAACATTAATTTATTATATAGGCTTTTTAACTCATTATATAGGCTTTTCACAAAATATTTGAGGTTTCTTTTTACATCATAGGAAAAAGTCAGGAAAATGTTCATCAAAACACAAAGAATAAATGATATTTCCTCTGCCTCCTTTGAGTGTTTTCCTCTGCAATTTGACTTAACTCTGGATGAAAGCAACACAAGCTCATCAACTGTTGTTGCTCTGATACTCTCCACTTTGAGAAAGAATTGCAAATGGGCAAGGAGATGATTTGAGCATATCTTAATCAAAGGTAGGTGCTCGTGCTAGTAACCAAAGAAAGGCAATTCAGAGTTACCATTTTATGTCACCTGAGTTGAAGGTAAAGTTTAGATACAAATATGTGGCAAAGAGCATTTCAAATTGACATCGCTCCCTGTAAGATAACACTGAATAAAAGCTACAAAGACATTCATGTCCTTTGACCAAGTAATTCTACACTAGAGAAGTTTTCCTAAGGAAATATTTTGACAGATGTAGGACAGATGTTTCTATCTGTAAGAGAAAAAAAGAAAAAGAAAAACATTAAATATTCAACAATAAGGAAATAGTGTGTTTAATTACAGATTGTAAACAAGAGGGACTCCAGTACAACCATTAAATATAATGATTATGTAAGCACGTAAGAATACAGAAAATGTGTTTTTTTAAAAACGCAATATATAAAATGACATGTAAACTATGATTGCAATTGTAGATAGGATCTGGAAGTTACACGAAAAAATAAAAATAGTTTTTGGAACAAGGTGGAATTGAGGGTGAGCTCTTTCATTTGTTCCATCTTATGCCAAAGTGTTTTACTATTCATGCCAAGCATTGTGTCATGCCAAGATCACCACCTATGCATAGAAATGAATGTTTTCCCTCTCTCCAAACATCATGTGGACTTAAGAATTTGCTTGTTTTATGTTCTCATGCTGAATAATCTGAATGATGGAAAACTCTTGATGAGTACAGACCTGAAAACTGACAGGACCACCATCATAAGGGACAGAAATGTTCAACACAAAGCTCTTTGAGGCCTTAACAAGATTGATGATACAGTGTCCAAGTGGGATCAGAGTGGCCTACATTCTTCGTAATCCCTAATTTCTCTCTGTTGTCTACCAGGCAGCTATTTGTCTCTTATCCTTGAGGAAGTTCCTGGGCTTAAAAAGTCCTCTCCTAGGCCTGCTGTAGTTCACTCACAAGGAGGTTGTGTTCAAGACACACCACATAAGTTGCTGGGAAAAGATCTCAGTGAATAAAAGTAGTTCTTCTTACTAGAACCGAGAGTGCTTTTCTTGAAAGAATGCGATCGGTGCAATAATATCTAGAAAACACTTTCATTTGCCCTTTCGGATGAGGAAGTGTTGGAAAATGGTGAATGTGGGCAGAGCTGGGCTAAGACAACTGAGAGGGAACTCCAAGGTGAAGCAAATACATCCACTTTTATTTCCACATTGCTCTGTGTCTCTATAGAAGATAAGAAAACCCTAAACAACAACAATCATGTGTCATGGTCAGAATGGGCCCATGTTCAGTAGGAACCACACCTTCAGCAGAGAGGAATGCACCTCTGGAGAGAAACCTCTGCATTATGAGTAAGAAATCTTGTGTCCCAGCCATAAGAAGTATAAATTGCCTTTTAGGGTTGTGAGAAATAATAGTCGTCCATACAGAAGCATACATTAGAGGTATAGTGGTTCTGAACCACATGAGTTCCACCTCTTGGTAGGAATTTGGAAATGTGAGGGAGAATGTGTGATGTCAGAATGACTAGCAGATGTTGCTCAATGTAGTGAGCTAAGAATACTAATGTTGTCCTATAATGTCGTAGACTGTCCTGAACAGTGAAGAATCAGCCCCCATAAAATTCCAGTAATGGCCCTACAGAAAACACTAGAAGATTGAAGCTGGGAATAATCATGAAATTATCATCAAAAATAGAAAGAGGAGGGGGAATGCAGAAGAAAAACACACTTCTCTGAATAGTGAGTTTTTGTTTTGATGGTAATAATTCAACAATGCAGCAATGTACCGGGTATGTTAGGAAAGGCTTTATTAGAGACCCTTATGTAACATTGTCCAAGGAGAAACCAGCTGCTTTGGAATTCCCCAGTTAGATGCATTCTGAAAGTGGTGACATTGAGAGATTTTTATTTTATTTTATTTTTAAAGATTTATTTATTTGAGAAAGGGGGAGAGAGGGAGTGGGGCAGAGGGCGAGGGAGATAGAGAATATCAAGCAGCCTCCCTGCTGAGCGTGGAGCCCAGCACAGGGCTCAACCCCATGACTCCCAGAACATGACCTGAGCCAAAATCAAGAGTCGGATGCTTAACCGACTGAGCCACCCCGGCACCCTGAGAGATTTATTTTAGAGAGAAGCTTTCAAAACTCAGGTTTCAAAAATATACCTGTTGCAGTTTTTATCAGCCTTTATAATTTTCCTAGGCTTTACAATTTTACCTAGACTTTTGGGATGGCAAATTTGTACACAGAGAATACCAAACAGATAAAGAATACTTTTCACTTACATTTTTTATTTTGAGCCTAATTCTTACTCAAAACAATCCAATAGCTAAAGAATATCCAGTGCATAAAGAGGTGGCATATACACACAATGGAAGATTACAAAGCCATGAAAAAGAATGAAATCTTGCCATTTGTGATAACATGGATGGACCTAGAATGTATTACGCTAAGTGAAAGAAGTCAGAGAGAAAGATAAATATGGTATGATATCACTTACTTGTGGAATCTAAAAAAAACCCAAAACTGGGGCACCTGCATGGCTCAGATGGTTAAGCGTCAGCCTTCCGCTGAGGTCATGATCCCAGGGTCCTGGGATTGAGCACCACATCGGGCTCCTGGCTCAGCGGGGAGCCTGCTTCTCCCTCTCCTTCTGCCTCTCTCCCTGCTCGTGCTCTCTCTCTGTATCTGTGTCTCAAATGAATAAATAAAATCTTAAAAAAAAAAATCAAAACAAAACAAATGAACCAACAAAACAACACAAAAACAGATACAGACTAATAGATACAGAGACTAATTTGGTGGTTGCCAGAGGGGAGGGCAATCTTGGGATGGGTGAAATAAGGAAACGGGATTAAATGGTACAAACTTGTAGTTACAAATGTCCAATTTGGGGATAGTTGGGTTTGTACTAATGTGTTTAGCCATGCAGCATGATAGACTTTTAATTAAAACTATTGCATGATGAACTTACTGAGCCTAAGGATGTCTCGGTAACACATATTCTTCATCTGTCAGCTTCATGCAAAGGCATTCTAGCAACCATACAGCTCCAGCTATGTGTTCAACCTGTAGTTTTAGGGTTTGGCTAAGCCTTTAATCTTCTTTTCCCTATGACTGATTATTCGTTATGACAGAGGATTAATATAAGGGAAGGATTAGTCTAGTAATGACCTTTCCTTAATTGCATTTTATACTGCAAATAATGAGGAAAACCATAAATTGAAGCACACCACCCATCAAGCTAAGGGCAAGTAAACACATTGAAAAGAGATAATATTATCAACTTCTTTTCAGTCTTTTTCATAGGCTACTAATGTATTTGAAAGTGTTTGCAACCTGGGAGGTGGGTGGGGGATGGGCTAGATGGGGGATGGGTATGAAGGAAGGCACTTGTTATGATGAGCATTGGGTGTTGTATGTTAGTGATGAACCACTGAATTCTATTCCTGAAACCAATATTGCACTGTATGTTAACTAAATAGATTTTACATTTTAAAAGAAGTGTTTGCAACCCTAAATCTAGGTTTCCTCATAGAAGAGACTTTAGTTTCCCTTAAAGAAAAATTAAAATCTTCTCTCACTCACTCATTTTCTCTCCTTCCCTTCATTTTTCCTCCTTTTTTTTATGAAAAGGATTCTAGTGCTTTGGCTACTTCTCAATGTATTTTTGTTCTCCAAGTGCTTTATTTTAACCCATTTTGAGCAATGGAACCCTGTGAAGAAGTAACTTTAAAATCTTAACACACCTTCTCACCCCTTCACTGCTCTCCTTGTACAACTCCTGCCATGTTGCTTTTGGCTAAGTCCTCCAGTACATTTACTTCTGGGTCTTCTGGAAAAAAGGGGTGTGGGTCTTGAGCTGGCTATGGGTCGGCTTCCTAGGTGGCTTTTTGGAGCCTGAACTTCCACTGCACTGACAGGGGAAAAACTCTCTAGGGGTTGGAGGGAAAAGATAAAAGAGTGTTCTTAGTTTATAGATCAAAATGAGAACCTGATACTTGAGCTTGGTTTTCAGCGCTCCCTAACCCAAGGAAACCAGTCAGAAGAGGGAGGGCAGGGAATTTCTCTCCACTTAGGAGGTCATAACCCCATTCCCAGAGGTATTCCCTCCAGAGCAGAATATTGCTCACAGCCTGGGTGGCCCTGAAGTTCCCTCCTGGAGAGATGAACTGAGAGTAAGGGAGTGGCCAGAGCAGTGGGTAGGTGAGCTGTTTGTGCTAATTCTTCCCTATGCTGCCCAGGGGGCTTCTGTTGGGAGCTCAAGTTGGGAGGGCTGATGGAAACAATTTCTGTTTTGTGTTGTTTTAGGTGAGAGAAATAGGACTGTATCATTCCATTCTGTATCTTCTCTTCAGCCCTATTTCTAGAATATACCTTTTTTTTTTTTCTCCTCAGTTGATAGTGCTAACTTAAAAAGAGTTTGTAATGAAGGTTTCTTGAGTGGATATAAGAAAACATGTAAGGTAGTCAGAAGAGACACAATTCCCACCTGATAAATTCTGGTAGAGGCCGAGTACCTGGGTGGCTCAGTCCATTAAGCGTCTGACTCTTAGTTTTGGCTCAGGTCATGATCTCAGAGTTGTGAGATCAAGCCCCTCTGTGCAGAGCAGGGAGTCTGCTTGAGGTTCTCTTTCTTTCCTTTTCCACCCCCCTCCCGCCTGCCCCCCCCACATGTGTGTGTGTATGTGTGTGCTCTCTCTCTTTCTCAAGTAAATAAATCTTTAAAAAAAAATTCTAGTAGAGGCTTATGCTGTTTCTGTTGCTTTCATTGTCCACTGAGTTCTTTTCTGTTTGGAGAACTGCTACTAAATTTTCAATCCTCCTCTGCAAAACCTTTCCTGAGAGCATTTCCTTCCCATCTTGTTATGACTTCCCAGTGCCTTACCTTGGTGGAAATAAAGCTTTATTAAAACAGCATTCTCTAAGCAGCCCACAGGCAAGCTGCTTACTAGGTTTTTGTCCTATCTGGGACAACAGATCAAGTAGTCAGTTGGGCCCACCCAGTCCCCATAGCTTTCTGGGATGGTACCTATAGAGGGGTTCTTGAACTTGAGATTTTCAGAAAGACAGCAGCAACAAATCTACAAAAGGAAGATGACTGAATCCACATGACGAATGAAAACAATTTACATTTGGCTATAGTCTTAACTTAAATCTCTGTGCTGGATTTTCTGTTGGGATCTAAGCAACATTCCAACTCCACAATATTCTGCCCCCGCCCACACCCCCTCCCCTGCCCCATATTCCGTATTGTAAGGTTTGGAGGCCTGGAAACTACTTTTAGCGAACTGCTTTGCCATCAGCCTTCTAGTATAGGGTCCAGAAATGGGAAGCACTCCTTGAGATTTAGAACATAACAGAAAGAAAAAAAGAGAAGTAGAAGCTATCACTGACTCAGCTACTGTGGACTAGTATGTAAGCTCTAGCGATGGGCAGTCATGAGGTTTTGCCAGTAGTTTCTAAGTACTCTTCTGGAAATCACTCACTCTGGTGCTGTGGAAATCTGAGATCATTGGCTAAGGTTTCTTCTGAATCTTGAACTTCCTGATTTCTGAATGTTGTGAGGAGCTTCCCTGACCTTTATTCTCCTCATCCTTCCAGTGCTTTTGTGTAAGAGCTCTGATTCTCCATATTAAATTCCTTTTTTTTCTTTTAAAAGATTTTATTTATTTATTTGAGAGAGAGAGAGCACAAGCAGAGTGAGCAGCAGGCAGAGAGAGAAGCAGGCTCCCCGCTGAGCAGGGAGCCCAACTCAGGGCTTGATCCCAGGATCCTGGGACCATGACCTGAGCCGAAGGCAGACACTTAACCGACTGATCCACCTAGGCGCCCCTCCCTATTAAATTCCCCTTACTGCTTGAAACACCTAGAGTGGTTTCTGTTTTCTTGACCAAATTCTGACTGATACAATCTATATAATCACATAGAAGAGACATTAAGGGCAAAAGGGTGGATTTTTGATATGAGATTTTGGTTACTAAGGCTCAGATGATTAAAACAAGAGTCATGCTTTTTCGGATGCTATCCACTCTGCTCATCCTCTTTTGTGTGTTTCACTCCTGTTTTGTTTCATACTTCTATTGTGATTCGCATTTCATGTAGGAGCTCTTACTCTATTCCAATGCTCTGCACATAGTAGGACCACAATACTTATTTGTTGAATTAAAAAAAAACTATGCTTATGCTCTTGCTTTAAATTCATTTCAGCTTTAATATTTGGTAGCTGAACAGCAAGTAAAGGAGGCTGCTATACTTGCAAAACATTTTGCAAAATGTCTGATGGTTATACACACCAAGAAATAGTTTATCCTTCAGTGTGAATAATGTTGAATTATTGCTTATTCATTTTTGCATATATCATTCACTCAGTAAATATTTATTGGCCACCCACTAGATGTCAGGAATCATTATAAGTACTTGGGATGTATCAGGGAACAAAAGTGGCAGAAATCGCTGCCCTATTCATCTCATTGCTTTGATTTGATTTTGAAACCTGAGACTGGATGCTGTTTCCTTTCTTTGTTAAGTGTCTCATTGTGACTAAGGCAATTATTCTTGGTGGAATAACAAGTGTTCTGATTGCCATTCCAAATGGAAAACAGAGTTCCCTTATTAAGAAGAAGCATAGAGTCCAAAGCCTTGTGAACCTCATCTTCGTGGGATGCTTAATACAGGATTGACACTTTCTATCTTCCTTGCTACTCAATGTCGCATACATATATGGACAAATTTTTTTCCTGTGTGAAAATCCAAACTTCTTCCTCTTTATTAGTAGAAGAGGAAGGCATCATTTCTCCCCAAATCTTAGCAAGTTGTTCTACTGAGATGGATAATATGCAGTAGCACTCATTCAAGTTTTTTCTTGTCTATGATTTATAATATAGCTCTTATTGTTTATATTTAGACATAAAATAGTCTGCAGTGGTTTCTTATTCTATCTCTTGTTTTTGGCATATTTCCATGAAAACATCCTCATTATCTTTGCTCCTATACCACTTCTGAGTGATTTCTGGGATGAGACTGACTCACTGCTTATGACTATGTTTGGTAGATTTTCTTTGGAAAAGAGTAAAGTTAATCTTAATATATAACAATTCTGAAATATTGAGTAATTTAATTGTGGGTAAATGATGGAAAGGTATTGACTTCATGTATATATGTGGTCCTTCTTAGTAAATTTAATACATGAGGAGGAGAATTCACCCAAACATCATTTAGGTTAATTTTACTGCTATTCATGAATAAAGGAGGCTGAAGCAGTCACTATACTCCTGGTGGTCTCAAAGAGTGGCCAGAGGGAAACCAGGGACTGATAGTGTTTCTGGTTGATAGAGTCCTGGAGATAATGCCTTTGCCTTTATTTCCTTGTTCAATCTGTAGCTCCTGCCTTGCACCAAAGGCGTGATACTCTGACCAGGGCTAAGAAGGGCAGGGCTGGCAGTGGGCCAGGTGAGATCTGCTGATCTGGGCCAGAAGAGCAATGGGGATTGAGGCAATAGCACTGCTCATTTCCAGCCTAAAAGATGTTTCGTTTGTGCAGCTGGGGTTTGGCTCTATTCAAAAGAACCTGTGATTAAAGTCATAACATAGGCCAACTGAACTTGGATTTTAACAATTTAGGCCAAGTAGTACAGCATGCTTTTTTCCCCCCCGAAGATGGGAAATATACACTTCCAGATTTTTACTCTCTGTCCAGACATAAAGGTAGAAAACAGCAAGTCAGGATGACTGTATTTTACAGTGTGTATATCATGTTGCCTAGCTGCATATAGAAACAGACTAAGCGAGGTAGAAGAAAGACCAAAAGGGGCGCCTGGGTGGCTCAGTTGGTTAAGCGTCTGCCTTCAGCTCAGGTCATGATCCCAGGGTCCTGGGATCGAGCCCCATGTCAGGCTCCCCGCTCGGCGGGGATCCTGCTTCTCCCTCTCCCTCTGCCTGCTGCTCTGCCTACTTGTGCTCTCTCTCTCTCTGTCAAATAAGTAAATAAAATCTTTAAAAAAAAAAAAAAAAGAAAGACCAAAAAATTGTGAAGGGAGTAGGCAGAGAAAAAAAGAGCAAGGTAGTGGGGAAGACTCATAAATCAGTTATAAAAAAAAAAAAAATACAAGGATGGGGCGCCTGGGTGGCACCTGGGTGGCTCAGTTGGTTAAGTGTCCAACTCTTGATTTTGGCTCAGGTCATGATCTCAGGATCCTGTGATCTAGCCAGCGTAGAGCTCTGTGCTCAGCGGGGAGTCTGCTTGAGATTCTGTCTCTCCCTCTGCCCTGCCCCCTGCTCTCTCTCTCTCTCAAATAAATAAATCCTTAAAAAAAATACAAGGAAAGGAAATACTAGAGGCTTACTTTTAATAATGCTTATGAATTGTCTTAAACCAACAAAGGAACCCAAGCCAAAAAGAAACAAACAAAAACACCTCAAACTTTGTAGGACAGTACACCAACTGAGAAATTAATTTTACTGTATGTCATATAAATAAAATCATAATAAAGTTTTTTAAAACTCAGGAAAAAAAAGTGTTCCAAGCCTGAGGCAGAGCTGGAAGAAGCAGAAAGATGAGGCTTAATGATTGCTCTCTCTTTTGTAGTGTAGTTCCATTTTAATTCAATCTATTAACACTCTGCGTGTTATTTATTCAAACTGAGGGAGGTATAACAATATACTATATAATATAGGAAGGCAAAGCTGGAGATGTTCCAGCTTTGAAAACGTGGTAGGTAAAATGGCAGTGGAGCTCCCCTGGCCAGCACATTCCAGTTCCCTTGGCTAACCAAAGGGCGGTAGTGCAAAGAAATCTTAAGCAAATATTTTTTCAGTTAATGGGAACAATTACCAAAATTTCACACAACACTTCCATCTTGCTCTGCAGTTCAATTTCCCTTCCATACTTAATATCCAACCTTTAAAAATAAACATTTACAGAGCTAAATTTACTTTAGCAAGTTTTGAAAAGTCCTATGAAATGGGTGGGAACATGCTTTGGCTTCTTTTAGGCTGTCAATTTCTTCTCTTTCCCACCTCTTTTTTCTCCAGATTTTTCTGTCCTGATTTAGGGGCTGTGTTGAGGCAGGGAAGCAGGTGGGGTCTAGAGGCAAGAATAGGGAAGGGTGGTTCCTATATACTATCGGGTATCTTTTCTTAGGATGCAATCTCCTTAGGCAGTATCCACAACTTTTTACATACCAATCAACATTATCTTTAATGTCTTCTTTATTTCTACCAAGATTATTTCTACTAAGAAAGATGTGAGATTATAATTAAAACCATATACAATGAATGGAATAATAAGATTAGAAAGCAAATTTAAAGGCCATATAGTGCAGGAAATGAAAATATAATGGACTATTGCTTATATTTAGATCTTTAGAGTAACCAAAACAAGAAAAGAAAAAATATGCATGTATTTATTGAGATTTTGCAATGTGCCCAGCTCTGTATTTGAACACAGAAAAGCACTCATAATAATACATAATAATGTCCAATTATATCATCTTTGGTATCTTCACACTGGAGAAAATTTGGCGATAATTAGCTTTATTCTGACTATTGTTAACTGCGATAATCAAAATACACATTAAGCGGTAGTCATACCTAGGGAGTTAGAGACCTTTTGTAAACATGTCTAAGGACATGAAAAAGTGCTGTTAGCATATGTAATTGAGGAGTCTGGCTCCAGACCCAAATCCTATGTGTGATCGATCTTTCAAGCCCAATCACAGGCAATTAGAAAGGCTTTATCTGGTAGACCTCCTGGGGGAAAGCTGCCCTTGCCACCAGTGGTGCAGTCTGGAGGGTGTTTCAGACACTCAGTTCCCCCACAGGCCAGTTGTGCTGTTGCACATATCGACATTCCTGGTCCAAATGCCTCCATTCGGAGGCCTCCTTCTCAAGGGGACTTCAAGACCCTTTTCTACACTCTGGCTCAGTGTTTAGTACTTTTCCACTCTTGTCCTCCTCCCCATCTAGAGCTTCCCAAATAGTGAGATAATCTCCTCATCTGTGCTAATACATCTAGCTCTCATCTAGAGCTGACCTACAGGCAAAAAGAGAACACTGAGGGAGCCAATGCTTTTTAGCATTTTACCTCTTTGTTATACTATTGCGACAGGTCAACGTAGGCTAATATACCTTGCTCTGTAAGTTGGGCATAAAACATCAACCAAATTTTCTGAGTTCCAATTTACTCAACTATAAAATGGAGACTTTGGACAAGTGGATATCTAAGATGCCTTTCACTCTATGATTTTATGAAGAGAGTGATTGCCTGGGTCATTGCCTCTTCATTCCTGGATGTAGGTCATGGTATCTATAAATAACTTTACTAGGATGTGAGAGAGGTGGAGAAAGTAGATTGGGGCAGAGGGCATAGTCCTCGGTGTCTTCAAGAACAACTGTCTGGTCCTAGATCATTCAATGGGGAGCTCTAGGATTTAGATAAGAATTTGTGTTTCTCCAAGGACAAGAGTAATTTGGCCTGGAAATTTTACAACTGTAAAAAACTGTATAAAACTCATTGTCTAAATATGAAGCAAACAAAAAATGTGGCATGATAATGATTGATGTAATATAAGAAAAGAATATTCATTTGATCTCGACATTGGAAAAGTTTCCTTCAAGCAGCACATGTTTATTGACATAAGCTTCTGTTTCATTCTTTCATTTGTTCTGCTGAGAATAACATTTCCTTAATCATGTTTTAAATATTTATAATTGTTTTTTAGTTTTCACAATTTGGCTTTTAGACAAAGTTTAGAACATTGAATTATAATTGTACGTATGTACATGTATGTAAATCCACATAAAGTAAAAATACCATAAACTTCAATAGTGTACACATTAAATGTAGAGCTGATAAGCTGGAAGATGATGTAGAAGGAAAGTTGGAGCACGAATGTAGGGAACTGATTTTTCATTTTATAAATTGGGGAGTTGAGAAATACTATCTGAAGTGGGGGGATAGAGAAATAGAAGATACAGTTTTTTAATATTACAAGATTATGAATAGTAGAATCCTAAGTAAGTGGTTTGAGCCTCTGAAGAGAACTAACCAATGGAACTCCTCTTTCCCAACCAGTTTCTGAACAAATTGGGGAATAAGGCTAGGAGTAGGGTTGATGGGAGATTCCAGTGCTACTTTATTATTCATAAAGGCTAAGCTGGAGTATATGATGGCTGTGAGAGCTAAAAGCCTCGTTTAATGCATGTCAGGAGGAGGAACTTGATCCATGCAGTGATAAAAGTCCTGGACCAGGGTAGCCCTTCCTCCATGCAGGCAGAGCCCACATCTGGATGAGCAGCAGAGCACAGTTCCCCCCCAGAAGCTCCAGCCCCCAGTTTCTCTTTCTCAAATTGACCACTCAGATTAAGCCATTTAAAAAACAAATTTCATGGAGGAATGGAGAGAGACCAGGACTGACACATCCCCACATGGAAGGAAAAATCAGGAATGGGGAGTTTTTCCCTTAATAGTTTTCTCTGGGGAGTTGAACCTGTGTAGGCTGTGGGGTGGGGGCAGGAGAATAATTTTACTTTTCACTCTATACTGCTTTGTACTCTTCATATATGTATATATAAAGAGTGACTCATGATAATATAAAAATAACTTAGGAACACTAGCAATAGAGGGAAAGAGGTGAGTGAGGGCTTGGTCTGTGCCTCACCTTCACTGTGGCCTATTTATGTTCTTATTTTGCCCCTTCCTAATCCCCCTGGATTTAGGTTGAGCCATCTGAGAGGAGGAGATGATGGAAGATTAAAGAGGAACAAATACCAGCTCAATACTGTAAGTCATTCTCCTGAGTATTTATTTCCAAGTCACATCACCTCTGACGTAGAAGCCACACCTCAGTCTCCTTCTATAGACTTACCTTTATTTTGTTCACTGAGACATGGGCCTGACATGATAGCTCAGCCACCATGTCCTGTTTTTTGGATTCTCAACAGCCTTGCTTTCTTGTCTTGCATGTGAATAGATTCTAACAAGAGTGAGAATCAAGGGAAGACCCCCAGGCCCTGTGAACAGACTGAGGTAAGCTGCTCCCAACAATACAGATCTCTCTTGACTTAAGATGGGGTTATGTCCTGCTAAAACCAGCATAAGTTGAGAATATCTTAAGTCAAAAATGAATTCAATACACCCAACCTACCCAACTTTATAGCTTAGCCTAGCCTACCTTAAACGTGCTCAGAACATGTACATTAGCGTATAGTTGGGCAAAATCCTCTCACACACAGCCTATTTTATAATAGTGTTGAAGTTCTCATGTAATTTACTGAATACTGTACTAGAGTGAAAAACAGAATGGGTTGCATGCGTACAGAATGGCTGTAAGTGTATCTGTTGTTCACCCCTGGGAGTGCGGTGCTGACTGGGAGCTGCAGCTCGTGGTTCCTGCCCAGCATCATGAGAGAAGATCACACTGCATAGCGTGTTGGGGAGCTGTGGTTAGAAATGTTTGACATGAGAATGCTTAATGATTTATGTTCTCAGAAACCAGGAAGTGCTGGACATGAGTTTCATTTTTTGAGGAGGTTTTCTTTCTGGTGATGCTGCCCACAACCCACTTATTTTATCAAAATAACAAGGTTTCTGGGGGCACCTGGGTGGCTCAGTCGTTAAGCGTCTGCCTTTGGCTCGGGTCGTGATCCGAGGGTCCTGGGATCGAGCCCCGCATTGGGCTCCCTGCTCCGCGGGAAGCCTGCTTCTCCCTCTCCCACTCCCCCTGCTTGTGTTCCCTCTCTCGCTGTGTCTCTTTCTGTCAAAAAAAAAAAAAAAAAAAAAAAATAACAAGGTTTCTGAAGAAAAATAAAGACCTCCTTCAACCTTCCACCAAGAGAGAAAGGAGACAAAAAGATGAGATTCTTGAGAATGTTGCAGAGTACAGTTGTGTCCCCCCTCCCCCCACCCACCAAGTGGAGGTGAAGATGATGCAGGAAAATAGGCAAGGTAGGAGAAAAGAGAGGATATAAAGGCCTCTCTCAAACAGAAGAAGGAGAAAGCTGAGAAATGGAGGGCCTCTAAGAAGGAATGACAGGAGTCAAAAGAACTGCCATCCGGTCTTTGTGGTAACGTGGTGGGGCCCTGAACCCTCTGCATTCCTTATGAGCACAAGGAGTTAACACTTCGAAAAGAGGAATAGAGGCAAACAACACAATGTCCATCAATGAGGACTAGTCTAATGAACCATTGTCTATCCACATGATGGGATGATTCCAGTTCCAAAAGGGAGGTAACACTATTTCTCTGTACTATTATAGAGTGATCTCCAGGATATGCTTTTTAAAAAGTAAGGTGGATAAAATCATGGATAGTGAAATTCCATTTATCTAAGTGTGTTTCTATCTCTATCTATCTATCATCTATTATCTATCTATCTATCATCTACCATCTATCATCTATCTTTATCTAATGTATACATATATTTGCTTTAAAAAAACAGGAGGATAGGGCGCCTGGGTGGCTCAGTCGTTAAGCGTCTGCCTTCGGCTCAGGTCATGATCCCAGGGTCCTGGGATTGAGCCCAGCATCATCGGGCTCCCTGTTCCATGGGAGGCCTGCTTCTTTCTCCCTCTCCCACTGCCCCTGCTTGTGTTCCCTCTCTCGCTGTGTCTCTCTCTGTCAAATAAATAAATAAAATCTTTAAAAAATAAAATAAAATGAAATAAAAAAACAGGAGGATAAACTATAAAATTAAACAAAATGGATTACTAATGGGGGAGGGAGTAGAATGGGGAAAGGGGTAGAAATTGATCTTTGAATATACCTTATTTTATAGTTTTGATTTTGGACTCATGTATGTTTTACATAATTATAAAATAAGAAAATAAATTAAAAATCAATTCCCAAAAATAGAAATTAAGAAAAAGACAAGTGAATCTAACTCTGAATCAAGTTAGAGGCATAACCATTTAGTAAGTAACTATTCTAAGTGATTCTTTATAGCAGTAATTTGATTGTAATCCTAGAGGGATATTTTCTATGGGAAACTATAAAACAGGGAAACTGTTTTATCCAACAATGACAACAACAAATAATTTCCAAAGAAAATAAAAGGAAGAGAGAAGGAGAGGGAAACCTATAGACTTAAGAAGTCTGAGAGGGCGTATCTAAATCCATTGCAATGTATGGATCACTTGTGGATTCTGATTCAAACACAAACAAACATTCTAAGACAAAACATTTCTAAATAATGTATAAGACAAAACATTCTAAGACAATAGGGAAAATGACATTGGAAATTTCATGATGTTAAGAAACAATTGTTAATTTTTCATATATGAAATCTTTATTGGTTAAATTTTATTTTAAAAAGAATTCTTAGGACTTAGTGATATAAATAGAACTATTTGAAGACAAAATGAAGCCTGGGATTGCTTCAAAATCCTGGGAGAGGGGAAGTGGTGATAGTACACCGAGGCTCATTATACATCTTATCTTTTTATATCTTTGAAATTTTCCAGTCTAAAAAATAAGTCATATATAGCCAGCAGGAGAGAAAATTCTCATTGAATGGTACATTTGCAAGTTTTATGAGTAAAGTTTTCTTCACACAATTGAGGTCTTTAGTTAGATTTGGGTATCTGTGTTCCCTCCTGTGAGATTCAAACCCCTAGAGATAATGTACTTTTTCAGGCCACAAGAGAATAATGAAGGCTTTAGGAGATCAGAATTCAGAGGTTCATGGGGTCTGCCGATTTTAAAACGGCCCCACAATTTGCTTCTCTCATTCATCTTTTTTTTTGCTGCTGCCACCAGCCTAATTCTATCCTTTTGCTAATTCATGCTTAAATAATTATAGTCACTACCTTATTATTTTTTCCTATAGCATAAGGCTAATAGAATAGAATCATCTCTATTTAATAACACACTTAAGACCTCCCTAAACATAAATGTTTAAAAAAAGGGTCTAACCAAAAAGTCATAGAATGGAGAGGCACTATCGATTAAAAACGCTTTGCACCAATGAACAGAATTTATTTAGGTTTACTGTCTAGTCAGGTAAATGGTGATTTTTATTTTTACTTATTTACTTATTTATTTTTTAAAATTTTATTTATTTATTTAATTGACAGAGAGAGAGAGAGAGAGAGAGACAGCGAGAGAGGGAACACAAGCAGGGGGAGCGGGAGAGGGAGAAGCAGGCTTCCCGCGGAGCAGGGAGCCCGATGAGGGGCTCGATCCCAGGACCCTGGGACCATAACCTGAGCTGAAGGCAGTCGCTTAACCAACTCAGCCACCCAGGAGCCCTGGTAAATGGTGATTTTTAAAGAACAAATTGAAAAAATGGAATTATATACACATGATAGAAAATTCAAAAAGTACAAAAAATATACTGTAAAAACAAGTCTCCTTTCTACCTCTAGTCCCCCAGTTCTCTCCCTGGAAGCATTAATACTAACAGTTTATTGTGTATATTTCCAGAGATATTCTAAATATATTTGCAGAAAATATAATTATATATCATAAATGGTAGAAAATTAAATATAATTATTGAATAGTTTTTAACTTTTCCCAATCTGATTTTTTTAGCACTTCTTTTTATTTCTGGACTATCACCAGCTCAGAAGAAGCAGTTCTGAAAAAATATTTACCTCACATTTATATTTTTCTTTGGTTTTGAAAAACCCACTAAATATCAGGTATATGGTAGACATTGGGATGAAGAGATGAAGAAGGCATTCCTTCAGAGGGAATTCAATCTAGTTACAGTCATATTTTCAAATAGAGTTAACAATCAACTGTCTTCATGTACTCATCACTTTAATGGGGATTGTGTTAAATATATGTATATTTAAACCTGTAATGGCAACAAATTTCACATTAATCAATTTATTTGAAGTCTGAAAATTAAAAACAAACTCCCAACTTAAAAAATCAGAGGAGAATGTTTACAAATAACTCAATATATTAATGATTGATGTTTAAAGTTATTTGACAACCATAAAAACACTCCCCCATCTGTTACAGATTTTCCTGGTGATGAAGGAAAACCAACTCACTCCTCTAAGTGCCTGGTTATTGCATCTATAGATGATTCAGATTCTTAATTTTTCCACTTTTCTGTTGCCTATTTTTGGGGGACTTTATTTTTTAATTAAAATCTCTCCTTAAGATGAGTAGGAGGAGACAGGAAATGAAGGTTAGAGCAATGCTCAAGTATACTTAGGCTATCATGTAACTCCTTGCTAGCAGCTCTGTTCAATTTCTGTGGAGAGAGTAAGGTAAGCCACTGACTACATGGTTATCACTGAAGTCTTGCCAATTGTGATCATATGTGTTTTTTATGAAGATCCTCTTTATAAAAAACATTATTAACTCTCTTGTTGTTCTTCCTTCAAACCAAGTCTCCAATATACTAGGTGTTGTTAATTGACACTGGGTTGCCTAGAAAATGGAGATATGGATTAAGGCACTTATTCTGAGTCAGTAATAGATCTGGGAAGATAATTTATTTGCCAGATGGCAACCAATCTATTATTTTGTCTCTAGTATTTAATACAAACTTCGCCCTTACATACTTTATATACTTACAAGTATCTAACCATGATATTCCAATAAGGGATAGTGAGTATTCTGTAACTGTTTCAGAAAACTGCTGACGTTTATATTGGCAGCCAGTGTCCTTGCTGACAACAAAATAGAATATTCTGGGCAATCATTTCCCAAAGCAAGATTCTTAGTTTAGATAGGAATATTTTATTATTATTTTGGCAGGATTTAAGGGAGGCCAGTGGAGACTGAGAGGCAAGTTTTGTATTATTATCATTATTGCTTTACTTTTAGTTTTGTGCTCATCTTAGTTAGCCATCGGTGAGGAAAGTAATAAACTTGTCTCTGATCATTGGCTAATTTGATTAGTTGTTGCTTCTGCTATTACTGAAAACCAAGAGGGTGGGCATTGTCCAATGCAAGAACTTATTCAGCAGAGACATATAGAAGTGTACCATCAATTACCATAGCAAATTACTTTTCCATGTTTTGAACCTAGATTTCAATATTTTCCTCATTAACTCTGGACAGTGTTTGAAAACAAACTGCTCCAAATGGAACCAAATGAAGGTCAAGCCTGCCTTTCACACCTGAAAATGATGAAGTTCTCTGGAAATATAAGCCATCAAAAATACATCCTGAGTAGTATTTATAAACATGTGCCTTGGACTTGGCCAAGTGTATATAGATCACCCTAGAGAAACTGAACGGCAGCAGTGCTCTCTACTGGAATATTGTGATTTTGATATCAAGAGCACATACCACATCTGTTATTGTTCGCTTAAAGAAACTAGGATCAGTGCTAGCAAGTGGAAGGCAGTATAACCCCAAGCTCAAGAAATAAAAATAAAATTAAAAAGAGGACAAGATGTTCTAATAGGCAAGCAAGCATTATGAGCTATTTCTTTTCTTATAGCCATGGGCAGAATGGTTGGTTAATAAATGGTCAACAGAAGCAGCATTAAAATAAGTCTATTGCTCTGTAGCCTTAATAATTGGCAAGTCATTAATATTGTCATAAGTTCCTCTTTTAAAAGTCATGTATGGTTCATTCTCTAAGAAGGACTGAGCCTGAAATTTCCAGGAAGATGGGTACCCAGAGTTATTTTCTTAAGTATTTTCATTTATTTCAGAATTAGAGAATAGATAGGTATTTAATTTTTTAAAAGGTACCCAGATAATGGGTATCCAGGTTGGGAACAAGGCATACAATTACAAAATGTAGTTTATCACCACTCAATCATGTCCATTATGGTAGCCATGGCCACATGGGGCCAATGACCACTTAAAATGTGGTTAATGCACCTGAGAAACTGACATTTTAATTTAATTTAAATTTAAAAATACTCAGTTTATATGTATGTAAACAATTCATTTTCATCCTCTCCAATTTTCTGCAACTCTCTTAGACCAAACCCATCATTCATCACTGGGGCTCTTGCGGTAGCTTCTGAACTGCTTTCTGGCCTGTAGTCTTAAACTCTGCTAGGCCAGTCTTAAAAGAACTTCCTGTTATAATTAAATTTTCAAACTTTTTTCGAGGTATACAAGACAGACAGAAAAGTACAAAATTGTAAGTATATGGTTTGATATGTTATATCATAAAATGAGCATGACTGATAAATGAACAAACAGGTAAAAAACAGAACATTAATTAACATTAATTAATCACACTGCAGAAGTTCCCCTTTCATGGTCCTTTCTGATCACTTCCCTCTTCCTTTTTTTCCAAAGGTAATATCCTTACTTCTTACATCCACAAATGACCTGTTTTATATAAATGGAATTATAAGATTATGCATTCCTTTGTGTCTGGTTTGTTTTCCTCAATATTATGCTTGTGCAATTCATCCATATTATGATGTGTATCTGGACTTCATTCATTTTCACTGCTGTCTAGGAATTTAATACATGAATATGCCACAATTTATTTACCTATTCTACTCTTCATAGACCTTTTGGTTATTTCAGGTTTTAGGCTATTATGAATAAGACTACTTAGAACATTTAAAATTTTGTTTTGTGCACACATTTCTGTATGATCTATTCCTAGAAGTGAGTTACTGGGTGACAGAGTATGCTTATGCCTGGTTTTGGAAGATACTGCCAAACAGTTTTCCAAAGTAGTTTTTATCAGTTCACATTCCTATAAATAGTATATGAGAGCTTACATCCTACATCTTCATCAATGTTTGATTTGTCAACCTTTTTTACATTTATTCTGTGAGCATTTAAAGGATTACCAAGTGCTTTTATTTACATTTCTTGATGTTTAATAAAGTTCAGCATCTTTTTGTATTAGAAATTTGTTGTCTTTTGAAGTGCCTGCTCAAGTCTTTTTCTCGTTTTTCTATGAATTGTCTATTTTTTATTGATTTGCAGCAGTTATTTATATATTCACTTATGAGTTGCAAATATCTTCCATTCCATGGTTTTCTTTCCCATTCTTCATGGTATATTTGATGAACATAAGTTTTTCATTTTATGTCATCCATTTTATCATTGTTTTCCTTCATGACCAAGGCTTTTTGAGTTCTATTTAAGAAATCTTTCCATATTCTTAGGTTTTGAAGATATTCTAAGTAATCTTTTAGAAGTGTTACCTTGCCTTTTAGTTTAGATTTATAAGCCACCTGAAGTACATTTTGTATATAGCAGAGGTGAGGGTTAAGTTTCTTTAATTTTACATGATTATCCAATTGCCCCACTATAAATTTATAACTTTAAAATTTATTATAAAGACCATCTTTTCCTTACAGCTCTAAAGTGCCACTGTTGCTTAGGGTGATCAACTCATCCCAATTTGCCTGGAACTTTCCTAATTTTAGCTCTGAAAGTTCTGTGACCTGGGAACAGCCTGTTTCAGGCCAACCAGGATGTATGGTCATCTTATTTTTGTCGTAAGTCATATATGCATATAATTTTGGATCTATTTCTGGATTCTTTCTTCTGAACAGAAATAATTAGCCCACTCTGTATTTATTTTAGCTTTATAAAAGACTTGTTATCCTGTAAAGAAACTCACCCTAACTTGTTCTTCATTTTCAAGAATCTTGGCTATTTTTTATAAATTTTCCATTTTAGAATCAGCTTCTCAATTAATAAAAAAAAGAAAAAACAAACAAACAAAATAATCCCAGGGTGCCTGGGTGGCTCAGTCGTTAAGCATCTGCCTTCAGCTCAGGTCATGGTCCCAGGGTCCTGGGATCAACTCCTGCATCGGGCTCCCTGCTCAGCGGGAAGCCTGCTTCTCCCTCTCCCACTCCCCCTGCTTGTGTTCCCTCTCTTGTTGTCTCTATCTCTATGTCAAATAAATAAATAATCTCTAAAAAAAAAAAAAAAAAGAATCCCAAGGTTGGGAATTCATTGATTCTTTACGTCGGTTTAAGAAAATTTAGATATTTATACTATCGAGCTTTCTAAGCCATGATTTATTTGGGTCTTCTTTAATTTTCTAAATGTTTTGTAGTATTCTGTGTGGAGGTCTTTATACATCTATTGTTAGGTTTCTAAAAAATGGACTTTTTAATAGTACTGCATACGTTATCATTATTAAATTTTATATTCTAATACTTGTTCCTGATGTATAGATATACACTTAAATTTTATATATTGGCTTTGTATTCAGGGAACTTGTTAAACTTATTAATTCTAAAAGTTTATATGTAAGTTATATGTGACATTCTTATATTATTTTGGATTTTCTATGTAAATAAGTGACTGGCTCTCACGGGGTATAGCTTGCCAAACCCTACTCTAGTCCATGTTTATACTTTTCCTGGAAGGGAGTCTCTTGTCTTTACGGTGTCTGCTAGATGCATGGTGGATACAACAGGAGATCTAAATTGCTGCTCATGGGCACAGTGTGAGTCTTGAGCTTTTCCAAAGCTGTTCCTCCATTCCTGGATATTCTGTAAATTGAGTCACTGGTGCGAAATCTATTCCCAGTATCCTTCATTCATTTATGTAGATCCAAGTTTCCATCTGGTATCATTTTCCCTCAGCCCGAAGAATTTTAACATATCATGTAGTGCAAACTTCAAGGAAAAATTCTTTTGTCTGTAAGTATCTATTTCATCTTCATTTTGAATGACATTTTCACAGATACAGTGAATAGTCACAGGTTCACAATTTTTTTTCTTTCTGCACTTTTTAGATCTGAGTCATTCCATTGCCTTTTAGCTTGCTTATTTTCTTATAAGACTGTTTTTCTTCTGTGTTTTCAGGGGTCACTATTTTTTTTTTCTTATAAAGTGTTCTAGTAAATATTTTTGGCTTTGCAGGCCATATAGTCGCTGTCACAACTACTTAACTCTGCCTTTGTAGTGTAAAAACAGCCACAGACAATAGGTAAACAAGTAGGTGTGGCAGTGTTCCTATAAAACTTTATTTATGAAAAACATGGAGGTAGGATAGATTTGGCTTGAGGGTTGTATATAGTTTGCTGACCTTTTCGTATGTAATGTGTTCTGCTTCTTTGGCTGCTTTTAAGAATTTCTTTGTCATTGTGTTTAAGTTATTTGATTATGATGTCATCATGTGATTCCATGGTATTCTGCTAGGGTTGAGTTTCTTGAATTTTCCACTTCTTTCTTCATTGTGTTCATGTTTTTCTTTACATTCTTTTAAGCTCTTAGTTTGTCAATTCCCTTTCATAATTTCTGAATCTGTTTGTATTGTCTTTTCCCCCCTGGATATATTTTCCTCCTTTGAATGCCTGATAAGTTTTTACCAGATGCTGGAATTTTACTTTTTAAATGCTAGGTTTATTGTACTCCTTTAAAAAGTGTTGAGTTTGTATGACAATTAAATTACTCACAGATGAGTTTGACTGCTTCAAGTCCTGCTTTTAATCTTTGTTGGGTGTAAATGATCAGCCTTTACTCTATGACTAATTTCACTCCACTACTAGGCCATGGCCTTTTCAAGGCAAACACAGTAAGACACAATCCAGGATAAAATGGGAGACTAATCAGTTTGGGAGTGTAGTATGAGAAGACTTAAGCATAGTAAAAGGTTAGCAGAAATTAGTCAACAGAAAGCAGGGAGGGGAAAGTAGAGTAAAGGGAATGGTATGCTCTACTGAGACTTGCATGTACAAAAGCCTAGAGATGGCAAGTACATGATGTTTGAATAAGAACTATGCAAGATCCAATATGACTGAGGGAGGCCAGAAGGGGAAAAATGGAAGAAGTTAGGCAAGTAAGCAGAATGAAACTGGCTTAGCAAATGAGTTTGCTAAGAACCATGTTTGTCAACCATTTAGATCATTACTTACAGGTTTTAACAAAGCAGATCTCTATTTATTTATTTTTTTGGAATCATATTTGAAGGGCACAAGGAGAAGTGAAACATTATAGAAATTTTGTTTCAAAAAATTTATTGGGCAAGGCTTTATTAATATGTAATTTGCATAAGTCTTTAGCTCACATTTTTCTCCCACTTGTTATTATCTTTCCATTAGAATACTGACTCTGGAGTTCTTAAGACTGGTTAAAATCTCAAGTCTTAGTTTTAAAAATCTCAATTTTTTATTTTTTAGCTGCATGATTTTGAGCAAGTTCCTTAGTAAGACTTTATTGATCTGTAATGGGGTTAGAGAGAGCCAAGTTATGAGCAAAAAGACATAGAAATATCAACCAGTCTCCCGCACATGGTAGACAGTCAATATACTAGTTATCTTGGATAAAAGCCCTAGGAAAAAACTCCTTTTCTAGCCCAGAAATTCTCAACCACTGCTGCACATCAAAATCACATGAGGAACTTCAAAAAATATTGATGCGTGGTCCCCGCATAATTTAATTGGTTTGGGGTGAGGCCTGGATATGCTCTTATTTTCTATAAACTCTCTGAGTGATTTTAACATGAATGCAAAGTTGAAAACTGCTGATCTAGCTAGGGAAGGCTTTTTCATCTCTCTGAAATCAAGGTGTGTGTGTATGTACATTGTGTGTGTGTGTGTCTAGCACACAAAGCAAAATGTGAAAACATGAGATCTATTAAGAGAAAAACAACTGCAGGCCATAACTGACACTGATGAGTGCTGGCAACACACTTGGCTGACTTCTTAGATTCTATTTTTAATGTCAGATCCACACTGGTTATATAACATTGGGGCTGAAGGTTTTACATAACAAATCCCTTTGAATCTGTAAAACCCAGGTTGTTGATTTTATAAAAATCTTTATTTCATGTCTTTAAAAATTAGTTCTATAGTGATTTCTTTTTATAAGGGGAAGCTGCAGTTTCTTTACAAGATAGTGCTTTAAAAAAAAAAGCCGTTTATTTTAAATCTTTGTGGTTTTTTTTAAATCCCCCATTCATTTTGAGATTCACTCACTCCTATAAAGAATTCTTTAAGAAAATTAACTTAGTAATAACAAAATAAGGCTAACACTATGATGGTATGTGACAGTTTGGTAAATACTTAAGAATGTATATATGGAGCAACTTATATTTTAGATTTATTTTTTAAGCTTCCTTGAGACAATTTTTAATTTAAATTTGCTAGCTGTTGCACTTTAAGCTCTCATATTACATTACCCAAGGTTTAGCCTTACTCCCTCAGATGACGTTACTGAGTTAATAGAAGTCAGTTAACACTTCTTATGTTTTATAAAATGTAAATAACTTATCCTTCTTTACTTCAGCAATAGTTTTAGAAATCTAAATTCATTAGAGAAAAGCAGAGGATGAAAGGATATAGAAAGTATAGCATTCATATGACAAAGATACTATACATAAATGTACGGTATTATTTCCTCTGAAATAGTCACTTATAAAGCTCTCTTTGTATTGAGTATATTATGTGAAGTGCACAATCACAGGAGAAAGATATACTGGGAATTAAGAACTGGAACAAAGTACACAACATCAAAATGGTGATTTCCATTAACATCTGTGTACTGGACAGACTATGCCAATTTTGTTTTTTTCAACTGTGTTGCATACACAAGAAGCATTTAACCCCTTCTTATAGGAGGGTAGCAAAAGTTTTTAAAGAGGTAGTATATGAAAAGACAACTACTTTTGTAAATAACATTATCATAAAGAGAGTAGAACTAATTGAGAAGGAACGTTACAGATTTCAGCTTAAAACTGAGCTTTGAAATATTTTTTGTACTTTCTAGATTTGAGTTAATAGTAGGCTTTTTTGAACCTGTTATAAGGATCCCCAATACCTCTAGACATCACGAGGAATCTTTATTTCTACATCCAAAGGATTCTTCCGGAGTCTTAAGGTATGGAGACAAAAATCAGGGATCTTAAGCCCAATGCTGCTCTTTCTCTTGATTATTCAGTTGGAAGAGAGGTGGTGGGAAGAAGCTTGAACAAAGAATGAATTAGATTCTGTTCTCCAACTTGAACTATGTAAATGTCATGAGTCAGAGTTGCATAGGCACCTGCTTAGTGAATGGATTATAAGGGCTTTCATGACTGACCACATTATATATATTTTTTTCTTTGCATATCTCTCTGAAGAAAAATTCTATTTTTCTCAATGTGTCAATAAAGATCTTTGAAAGGAACAGACTTAGATATCCAATTTTTCATTTTTGTTGGTGGTGGGGCCTAATGTGCTCTTTTGAGGAGCACTGAGCAGCTTCATTTGAACTGATGACCTTGGAATGAACTAAAGAGAAGCAGCAATAGTACCCTAGCAGAGTCAGACCTTACAGAATCTGTAAGAGGCAAAAACCTCTATAAGAGGTTAGGAATGTGAGAAATGGAGCCTCTGGTTATTCTAGTTTCAAGTTCATTTATATAAATACTTTAAATTCAGCAAATGATTAATGTTATTATAGTTTTAATCTGAAAAGGAAGTCTTTAAGTCTTTGCTACTGGTATGAAATTATTATCTGAATAGTTCCAGTATTATTCTATAACTAGAATTCCATCTTTTTATCATTTTGAAAATTCAGTATGTATTACTTTGACAGATAAAAATCCTTGAATGATTTGGTATTCATAGATAAACCCATGTGTAGGTCTGTCTTTAAGAAAGTTTCCAGGAACACCTGAGCCCAATATTAATGTACCAGGTATTAAATGACTTTACCAATTTCAATAAATGCTAACACTGATATAATCTGATAATAAATCATTAATTAGACAGGGGATAACTGAATACCTAGAGTAGCTTAGCAATACATTATTAAGACAAGAGGAAGCACACAGGAAAGACAGTGTGATAAAAATTTCTGTTTCATTCATTTATAGAAAAGACAAATCTCAATCAATTCTGCAAAGAATTTCCACTTTTAATCCAATCAGTTTTCCTAATCTTCCCGGTGACTGGAAACGAGTTAGGAGTAGGACACAGTGGAATGAAGATGAGGAGTTCTGTTTTTAACTATGACTGTTAAAAGCTTGGGAAAAAGATAAACTCCAAATCACCAAAGAACACTCTTTCCTTAAAATGTTTTCAAAATAAATATGAGACCGATTTCAGAACAATGTACAACCATGGATAAGTTAAAACTTTCAGGAAACGGGACAACCGGGATAACTCCTAGAATACATATAATCAAGACCCAGGAGAACTGACTTGTTTCCCACTCCCTGGTAAAAGAAAATGCGGGATGGTACGGTCTGACATTTCACCATTTTATCTGAGACTGTGAAACAGAAACAACTGTGCAAAGCACAAGATTCAAAAAAAAAAAAAAAAATGTCCAACGCTAAAAATATGCAATTGATGTTTAATAATCTGAGGATTAAGTAACAAAATCAAAAAAGATTTTTTACTTGCCTAGGCTCATTTCCTCTGAATTCTTCTATGATTTAAAAATAATCTATCACACTTATTGATTTAGAACCATTGGATTTTACTTCAGGAAAATCTAATATCTTTCAAAAAGTTATAATTTTAATGTTAGCACAAAAAAATTACTTCCTAACATTTCATTTTTAAAAAACTTTTCCGCAGCCAAAGATTCCTATTTTTGAATTACAGTACTGCAAGGCACATACAGAACTCACCTCCTTCAAAACACACAGAAGATATACTCCCTGAAATAGAATTTAAAAATCCTTAAACAATTAGAAATACTACAAAGTTAGCAATTTTTTAGGTAAAAATGTTCCTACAGGATCATGCACCTTTCTTAAAATCAGTTCAGCATATATGTATAAATAATCCTTTTTTAAAACATTTGTACTTGAAATGCAGATACAGTGATGCTGAAGATAGCACTAAACAAAAACCTGAAAAGTACTATAGCCTAATAAATTTTGTTATTGCCTTCATTAGAGACTGTATTATCTTTAGCATTTTAAAAGATTTGAATTTAATAATGGGGTACTATGCATGAAATAAAGGATTTTTTTCTTTCTTTTTAACCAGTATTTCCATCATTTCTAGCATCAATTCTTTTATAAAAGATGCTAAATGAATTATATATTTTTTTTCATAAACTGAGGACGAGACCATTTAAATGCCTCTGCTAAATTTAATGCAGCTTAATTAGGGACTGGGTACACATTTTCCTCTGAAAATTTTTGGTCAAGCATGTCTAACCATAAAAGCAAATGGAATTTTAAGAGGTAGATTTTTTTCCCATGATGCATTTGTTAATAAATGTATTGTCAAGAAAATAAAAACAAGCACTGAGTGTGTTTTCTTAAAGTACAGGGTCTAATGAAAAGAAAAATAAAAGATAGGTATGATATTTGTTACAGTCTGCCATTTTAACAGTCATAGATTAGATGTTTTGTGACCAGTGCATTTTGGATTCTCTCAGGATCAAAATACGAGTCTGCCAACTGTATTAAATCCTCCTCCACCCCCTCCACCAGTTGGTCCACAGCTTCCTGGTGGGTCATTATCATCAAATCCATTGGGACGAAATGAACAGGAGGCAGATGCAGCTTGTAGGGCCCGGGCTCGAGCGTTCAACTCTTGTTCCTAAAATAAAAAAGAATTTTTATAAAATTAAAACCCTAAATGCAATGGATGAGTATATCATCTACATAAATATTTTAAAACTGACTTAATTCTTAATAAGCATCCCTCAAATCTCAGTAATTTAAAAAATATTGACTACACTAATCCTTACCAAATCTTACTAAAGTACATAATCACAGATGGAACAAGTAATACAGAGAGCAAAATCCTGGTGTAACTCTACAGAATGACAGATCCTAAAGCCCGTTCTTTTTCAATACTTCAGTTTGCAGAAGAGAATATTGAAGTCCCATATCCTAAAATTGCTCTACAGGAACACTATAGTTTGTGTAAATACTCATCAACACACAGAGGAATAGATTTCTTTCTAATACACAGAATGTAGAATTTAAAGGTTATGACAATGGGTCATCTACTCTTTATCCAGTGGGACTATTTTGTATGTGGGTGATACAGTAAAAGGTATAAATAATGAAAGAAGGCTGAATGCTGCCTACCCTTTCCTTAGAATACTTCTCAGTAAATAAAGGTAGGATTTCAGTAACATTGCTAAGGAAAATGGTGCCTATCTCCTTACAGTATTACTTACAACGTTTCCCTACCAGATTATCAGGACTTTTATCAGGAACCAGTCGTACCGGTCTACGTGCCAGACACATATTTGGTGCTCAATAAATATTAATGATCTCAGATTAGAACACTATTAGCTACTTAGCTTCAGAAGGAGCAAATGTAAATAAATAATGGCGAATTCATTTGGCAAGGTGTCAAACTGCATTCTAAAACTGGTACAAACTCCTTGGAAGAAAATGTAAAATACTCCGGCATGTACCCATTTTTCTGGGAAAGGTTCTATAACTTTCAAATGACGTGCCAATTAGGTCTAAAAGCTACTCTTATAATTTGTTAGGCATAATCATCCCGACAAACTTTAAAAATACACTTAACAGTAATCATAAAAACTATACTATTTCCAATTTTCAACTAAAAGCCCAGTTACTTTGCTCCAACTGACAAGGTAGTGTTATTTTATAATTTCTAGCTAAATTTTTTTAGCTAACTATTCTCCCCTCTCCACAAGATGCCCAATTTTTTATTATGGAGTAAAAAGCCAGGCTTACTTGGACATCTATTTCTCACATTATGAATACCTTATTTCTCAGTAACATACAGTGACAGCTGTGCAATTGCTAATACAAAAAAATGATCAAGAATCACATATTTTTATAGCTGAATGTGACCATAGATAAGAAATCCTTGTAACAGAATGGCCTAATTAACCAGTCTCAGGCAGGTTTAAAACTTAATTTGCAAGATACTTCTCAAAAACTTTTTAATTTACTGTGCTGGTTCCTTTGTATAATGTTTTTTAAGATATAATCTATTTTTTAATCTGTAAAATTAAAGTAAGAATTAAAATAGAACTAAAATTTTTAGTTTCATAAATAGAAAATAAAAGCTATAGGTATGTATGTAAGAAATAGACACAAAAATGAGAAACAAAATCCTCATTGCTCTAGCTCTATAACCTATTAAACTATCCAAACAAGCAACGAAAATGACTCTGTATCTAAGACTGGTTTCAGATATAGATCATGTTCCCTAATGAAATAAATAAAACTGAATATGCAAGGTAGAGTTCAAGAAGTTCTGCTCCCAAAAGATATGGCAAATTTTGTTAGAAAGGAACTCCCCCCCAGAAGCAGTGTTAAAGGACACACACAATATAAAATTAAGTCTATTGCTTCTAAGACGCATGAAAGCTACATTGTATTTCAAGACAGCTTCCCAAGAAAGGAATATTCCTTTTTTGCTTTTTATCTACTTATATAAATGTATGGCTGACAGAGAAAAATGTATGATATCCTGTTTTCAGAAGACAAGCTTAATGGATTGAAGCAGGGAAAACTGCTTCTCATTTTACTTCTTTTTATAATGTCAAAAATTATGATTCTCATAGTGTATATAATTTATATCCCAATTTTATATCAAGTATTAAAATTAATCCTTATTTCAGTAGTGGACTATAGGCCTGGAGTTACTGTTGCTTTGGGACAAATAACTTGCAGAATATTTAGATCTCTCATTTAAGTAAATATGTTAACATTAAATTAATCCATCTTTTATTGGTCTTTAAACTACACAGTATACTTTTCTGCATGTACGATGAAGAAAAATATTAAGACATTAAACTATCACCTCCTCCAAAGAAACAAAGGAAAGAAACCAAACAAGAAAGGACAGAAGCTCTGTCTGTAGTTGATGTGGGACACGTGGGGATAGGTGGTGATCTTCACAGTGCGGTGCTGGTGCCACTCACACAAGCTTTCTCTCTCTGGATCCTACCCAAAGCATAATTTGGGCGTCCAGACACTAAAATAATACAGACATTCCTTATGCAAGGTGGACTGAAGGGAAAGAAAGAAATGAAGAAAAAACCCTTCCCAAAATTTACTTTGAGATCCACAATCTGCACTGCTGTCCTATGTGTCAGGCTATGATACACAGCAGAAAATGGTTTGGTCACATGGGAATTTCTGCTGACTTTTCAAAATCACTAATCTCACCAGTACCAGAAAGAGCAAGAGTTTCTTTCTAACACAGGTCAATCTAGATATGATTTTAGTAAAATTTAAAAATGGAATCCCCAAAACAGCTTGTTAAAATTATACAAGATGAATTTCTAATGTGATTATGAAGAATTAAAAAAGAAAGTAGCTACCCTGATATGTACTATGATGGTAAATTCATTTGCAGTACTACTCAAGAGCAAAGGAACTCAAAATGTTCACTCCACATCCTTACTTTTACTAAGATTTGGTTAAGTTTTTGCAATTGTTTTATAAAGAGGTTTAAAGCTGTATCTTAAAACTAAAGTTGTATTCTTTTTTTTTTTTTTTAAGATTTTATTTATTTATTTGACAGAGAGAGACACAGTGAGAGAGGAACACAAGCAGGGGGAGTGGAAGAGGGAGAAGCAGGCTTCCCACCGAGCAGGGAGCCCGATGCGGGGCTCGATCCCAGGACCCTGGGATCACGACCTGAGCCGAAGGCAGACACTTAACGACTGAGCCACCCAGGTGCCCCCAAAGTTGTATTCTTGACATAGCAATCTATTTTAAAGCATTATTATGAAATGAGCACAAATTTTGAACTATACCTCAAAAATGTAAAAACAAAAACGAAAATAGGAATGAAAACATACGTATACATATATGTGTGTGTGTGTATATATATATATACTCCATGTATTCAAAACAATATAGTCTCTTAACACAACTTAAAATACCAGAATGATTCAGTTAAATTGTATGAGAACCATTACAATTCAAACCTCAACATGAATCAATTACATTATTGTATTTAAAAGTAAATAATACAAAGTATAAATGTACTTAAGTTTTTAAGTAAGAGTTGAATATTTATTATCATAATTTGCTTCAAAAAGGGAGTTTGGTAATAAGCATTGATTTAATAGCCGGTCTTAATACAGGAACATAAATATCTTATTGTAAAATTTGGCAGTATCTTTTTTACATTCAGTAACTTGCCAATCTGAGACTTCAGACAGAATTTAGAACAACTGCAAGCACTGAAAAACTGAATTAACAAAGTACATAATGCTTTCCTTTATAGTGACAATGGGCCTTAAAACAATAATGAAAAGAACGGCTTATCACACTCAGATATTGTAAATATTGTAATGGGGTAAATAGTTAAGAAAGAGAAAATCATTTGGGGGAAGGCTGTAATAAAGTAGTTGTTATGGTTACAAGAGCTTTTGGCAATCCAATCACAGAAATAAAGCAGTTCCTCATCTTTTTAAAACCCATGTCTCTCTCCTTTGATAAATATACTATTTTACCCAATCACTGATATATAATCCGCATATTTTCACAAGTCAATATTGTACTAGGCCTTATTATCTGTATCTTATATCATAGAAATTTTCTATTTTAACCTAACCCTCTTGCCCTTTCTAATCTTCAAGAATCATGATGATTAATATCTGGTGCTTATTTAATATCTAGCAAGAAGGATATGGTTGAATACATCTTGTTACCTAAATCATAAGCCTTCTGACTGGATGTAAGAATCTTTGGTGGTGAATCTGGTTTAATAAATATTGTTTCTAATTTTTTTTTTCCTGAAAAATACATTATTTTTGTGTTACTCTAGAACATTGCCACACTCCTTTAACAATGTATCATGTACCGTTATTTGAGTATTTTATAGTACGGTAAATTTGAAATCTTTTGAGAAAATTTCCTTCTAAAAATCAGTACTATAGTGACCCATTTCTTCTCTTAATCTGTATCTTTCAGCTTTGTGATTTTCAAACACAAAATTTTTAGAACTTATGTAAACTCATAAAGTCACTTGGACTATACAGTTAATACACTTACAATTTCACTGATAATTTAGTGTTGGTTTTTATGCTATTAGCAAGTTGGCAGGTTTCAGAGAAAAATACTTGCAAGATCTAGCTCATATGAAACCTTTGTTCCATGGCTTTTATTTACTAATTGCTCTATTAGCTTCTTGGTTTTATTGCTCAGTTCCTTAAAGAATACAAATATGCATTTTTAAATATATTCTACCTTTCAGTGTCCTTTATCTTATCCACCTGTAAATAAGTGCCCTTAAAATATCTGTAAAATAGTCTAGAATGGAATAAACACCAAATTCAGTAACTGTTTCCCCTGGTAGGTGGGACTAAAGAGGAGAGGGAAGACACTTTCCATTTTACTAAGCTTCCTATATTTCTGTATGGAATGATTTGATAATGATCACATCTTTTGTAATTAAAAACAAGTGAGGTCTTTTATACTGCATCTAATTGCAGCTTTTCATAATTAATTCGTAACACTAGAAAGTAAGATAATTTATATAGGCTGAACCCTACTTAAGATTTCAGAATTGCCACTCTTATTAAATTCCTTCAAAATGCAGAAGTTGGATTTCAAAATTAGGGTATTCATTTAACCACTGTTAAACCAATTGTTTAAATATTTTCCACAAATGATGAAGTTTTTATTTCCAACTTACCTGTAAATATAGTTTATTGTCTTTTGTTATAGCATCCATAAGTTCTTTCTGTAGAGGTGGGTCTCCATTTACCCAGAGTCCACTGGTTGAACTGTTACCACTTAAACTGTTGGTGCTATTCTGTTTTTTATACAAAAGCACATAAGCTGTGTCCTTTGGAAACCTACTTGTAATTTTCTGGACTGACTGAAATGAAGTAAATGTCACTCTGCTGTCATTAAATAAAAACCATTCTTTTGACATTTCCTTATTTTCTAAATCCTGCTCAATAACTGCACCGGGACTATTTCTCCCCAGTAAATGACTCTGGGAGGATGCTAACGCCAGAGTTTCAGACTGATGGCACATCTGGTATGAGGACTCTGTACCTGTGATGTTTCTGGCATAAGAATAGTAATGCCCACTTTCAGAGGATATACCCGAGTGAACGACAACAGAACTTAATAGATATGGCACCAATCTGGAGCAGCAAGTTTCTTCAGTTCCAGAAGGCTTTAATTTTTTAGCTAGGTTCTCACTAATATCAGTGAAGTCAACATCTATAGACCAGCTTTCTGACAATGAAGAGAAAGAAGTAGTTCTTTTAACTGGCAACTCCAAAACCAGTGGCAGTGACACGTTGTCTAAAATTTTTCTTCTCACATGATACTTTTGATCATATGAAAATCTCAGGAGAGTAAGAATAAGGTACTCAGGCTCCTCCGTGATTTGCATAGTTTTCTCGGCATTCTGCAAAGAGGCACAGTTTTCACAATAATACTGGTTGTCGCCAGTAAGAATCTCTGGAGCCAAAAAATAATTTAGTAAGTCAGTAACTGAAGGTGTGCTTCCACCTCCTGGTTTCTGAGGTACATCTTTATTAACAAGAATCCTGCTAGCTTCACTGGGGACACAGGTGTTTTCAGTATAGCAAAACTCATCAGAAGGACTGCCTAACATTCTTTCATTCATAGCTGAGTCACAAACAAAGGCAGCTTTTGCTGGATTATAAACTCCTGGTTCTTCTGAAGGACCGGGTATATCGGCTTGCATTAGACCACCATCTTGTGTATTGGGTGATGATGCTGGATCTTGAAAGGACAAGTTTTCGATAGAAGAGGAAGGACAAAAGGCCAGTGAAAGATCGGTAAAGGCTTCCACTTTTTGTGAGGTACTCCTGCAGTTCAAACAACATATGTGAGTTCGTAGTTTTCCTCCAAACATTTTTTCTATTAAAGTCTTCTCACCATCACTTGTGCAAGGGCTCTCTGTTAGTACAGCTGCCTTATTGGCTATTTCCTGCAAAGAAGTTTCATTGCACCCCAGACTTTCAGAAGGCTTGTGTGAGGACTGAACTTTCAAGATCTTTTCTTCTTCATGTAGCCTGCAGAAGAGTATATACCATTATATCGCTACTTCACTTACGTTTCAATGTCATTGCTATTTAAAAATATTGGTGGCTTATATAAACAGCCGAATTATTTTTATCAAATATAAGATTTAATTTTAAAAAATCCAGTTTTTCCTCTTTTAAAATAAGAGGAATATTGAACAATTTGAGAATGTAAATTAGAAGTGAGGGGCTATCACGACTCTATAGACTCATTCTTTCTTCATACTGTTATTTTATAGCACTTATTACATGATAGTAAGTGATTATCTTATGTCCGCTAATAATCTTATATATCTTTGTCTGCCTGACATCTCATAGAAAGCCTGGTACAAAGAAGCCACTCGACATGTCCTTAGCTGATTGCACATGTTAAGTTCAACTAACTTTACTAGTCGTCCACGTAACAGAAGGGAGGCAAAGACCTGGAGAAGATAGAGGTTTTATTAATTAAGTGGTAAGGACACAATAAAATATACCAAACTCATCTAATTATGCACTGATCTAAAGGAGCAACTATTAAATTTTTTGGTCTCCAGACCCCGTTATACTCTTTAAAAGTAACTGAGGAAAATTGAGGAACCCAACAGCTTTAATTCATGTGGTTATATCCATCAATATTTACTGTACTCAAAAACTAAGAATAAAATAATACATTTGAAAACAATAATAAACCCACTACGTATTAATATTAATAACATTCATTATGAAAAAGTTATATTTTCTAAAACCAAAAAATTTAGTGAGAAGAATGGCATTGTTTTACATTTTGCAAATATTTCAAGTATCTGGCTTAACAGAAGACAGCTGGATCCTCATAGCTGTTCTGCATTCAATCTATTGTGATATGTTGTTCTGGATGAAGCTTATGAAGAAAATCTGGCCTTGATTACATATACACAGATATACAGTTAGAAAAGGGAAGACCCCTGAAAATGTTTTGGAACCCCTAGGGGGTCTTTGTACCACACTCCGAGAACAGCTGGTCCAAAGTAAGAAAATAAAAAAAAAGACACCAAATTAAAAACAAAGAACACTTAAATATATACAGTAAATGCAAGGTATTTTAAAGATTAACATTTGAAATATGTTTTTAAAGGCAAAAACAATATGCCACAGTGTTATGAAAGAAAACAATTCAAATCATAACTTTCAAAATACTTTTTACCTGTCTAGCAGAAACCTGAGGTATTCAGAACAGTCTTGCTGTGATCTGGGGGTAAACCATGGAGGTCTAGAAGCCTCAAAGAATACCCGAGGTGCATATGCTTCTCTCTTGATATCAGCAGAGAAAATACAAGGAAATGATTCTCACACCATGAATCAAATAACTGAAATCTTAATTTACAATGTTTAATAAAGATTAATTAAAATTACATTGTACTTAACCCTACTACAAAGTACCAGAAATGGGGACAGATAAAATTAGAAATAAATTTAGGTAATCTTCAGTCATAACTTCTCATTCTGCAGATAAGAATTAACATCTAGAGAAACATGTTACTTGCCCAAGGTTATACAGCTAAAGTAGTGCCAGAGGGAGTCCACATTAGAACCTAGGTCTCTCGAACACTTAATATAATGCTACTGGCATTCTCTCTCTATAACAGTCATATGCTTGCATCCATAGTTTTTTGGAAATTATAAGGAAAAGACAAGCTGAAGAGTATGTATTTTAGATAAAATAATGAGGGGGAGTACTGTATAGGGCCATGCATACCTACTTTAAGCAAAAATTTCTTTGACTAGGTATACATTTCATAAATGCACAGAATGTAAGTATATTGTTTAGGGTCCTTGCTGATTTTTTTTTGGTGTGGAGGAGGCTTAGTGAAGTGGTTGCTCACTGACTTCGAAGCAATCTTGGTTCAAATCCTAGATTTTGCAACAACAAAAAGGAACTGAAAAGGCATCTGAAAAGATGTGATTATAACTTGAAAACTTAGAATTCTCCTGATATTTTGAATATTTGTGGTATATAACAGAGTCCTCAGTTAAGAAAAATTTTATCAAAATAGGGGTGTTGATAGCATTCTGAAGGAAGGAACTTTAACATACCAATTGAGCATGAGCTCTAGAGTCATTTGGTTCATACCCCAATTTGCCACTTGTTTGCATGACCCTGAAAAGCAGGTAATGTAAACCCAGTTTCTTCATCTCTAAAATGGGGATACTACCTTATTAGTTCATAGATTGTTTTTGAGGATTAAGAAATAATACATGTAAACTACTTAGGATAGAAGCTAGGCAAATTTAAATGCTCAATAAATGTTAGCTTTCTCAATTATAAGAAAAAAAGCCTTTTCAATTATATAGGGAAATCATCTACCTAAAACAATCCTTGTTGGCTTGCTATCAGACAAGGTCTCAACTGTGACATAACTTTCATTAGGTTCTCTTGTGAATTCCTTTCTTCTTTCCTTGGGAGCATGGAACCCTCCTATAGTTTTTTTCTAACAGTTCTGATTCAGTAAGGTAATATAGTATATATAATGTATTTATATCTACATTAACACACACAGATACATATACATTTTATACAGTATATGGTAAATATAGACTAGTGATAAAGCAAGTACAGAAATCAATTTACTAGGAAAATAATGTTTGGCAGTTGGAGGGAAGAGATTTCATCTCCCTTGGTCCTGAGATGTTAAATTTAATTTGTGAACATATTTTCCTCAGAAAGAGAATAATTATCTCTTTTTAATTTCTCTTCAGAAAGAGAAAATTGTCTCTTTGAGTATATTATTACTTATAGGCTATCACTCATATGTTAATTTTTTCCATTTAAGAAGTTATACTTGAGCTATTTCACAGCGTATAGATAGAAACAAGGCATTCTTATCAACTCAATCCCACTAAAGCTACCTTCTCTTCTGACTCTCCCACCTACTCCTTTAGAACTCTGTAAAAGTAAAACAATCAGAGTAAAACCAGAAAATAATAATATACATTATTTATAAGTGATATATATGTACTGCTCAAAACTTAAGAGTTCCTTGAGCATAAGAATTCCCTTTCCCTTTGAATGTTTATCAGACTCTACATTGTATTTCTCAATAAATGTCTCTTGAATGAATATTTACTACATATGACTTTCTTGCCAGCAGCATAAATTCATTTTCTTGGATTAATTTGTGGACATAAAAGATCATCATAAAATTTTAAGCCTTAGAACTTAACAGATAAAGTTGTTTATCTATTAAGTTCTAGAGCTTAAAATTTTGGTCACAATGAGAATGAGAGAGCACATATATAAGAAATAGGAGAAAAAAGAAGCCAATGTGCCACAAGATTTTTTAATTGTTTATTATTGTGAAAAATCTATCAATTTAGTATCTACAAGCTATTAAAGATGCATTTAAAAAGATTTCTTCATGAAGAAGCTTATTTATCAGGGGAGAAAATCAGCTTTTATCTATAATAATTAGAACAAAGGGTCAGCATAATATTCATCTACAAGAATGGAAAACAGGGGGAAGAAATAAAAACTTAGAGCATATCCTGATTTTAGGCAGAATCTCTTTAAGCATATCTAAGTGGATTTGCGTCAAATATGTATTATTTAAAAAAGATTCACCAAGTTTGGTATAATGTGAAGTTTAAAGAATATTATCAATGAACTTAACACATACATACTACACACACACTCACCTGTGTATGAGCCAAAAAGGCGAAGAGATGCTGTAATTTTTTCATTAATGAATTGCACCCATTTAGATTTAAAGATAATACTTGTCTCCTGAAACTGAACGAGAATAAAACAGTGATTCTTGCATACATGTACATACATACATAGATGCATTTTTTTTAAAAGCTAAAAGGAAGTTAGTTCAAGAACTTGTTATCTTCAAAGTAAAACGTCACTCACCTGATGGCCCTTTACCTAGCAGAATTACTACTTACAATGTAGTGAAGAAGGAAGGGAAGAATGGCGATAAACAAAACAGTTACTAGGGGACCAGGCAACGGCCTATGTGCTGTCACATATTATTCCTATTTTCTGGATTAGCAAATAGAAATGGATTAAGCTATTAATTAATGACTTAAAAAGCAACTTTTAAATTCTTTCACACACCTGCATGAAATAAAAAATATATTGTCAACAAAACATACTATAACGTTAGAGTGATTTAAAGTCTATGATACAAGTACAGGATGGGAAAAGGATAAATTATTCAAACAAGAGAATAGGAACAATTCAGTATCCATTTAGGAAAAAATGGAATTAAATAAAATTTTACATTATTACAAATGCCACACAGGAGTAATGAGATAATGTAAAATAGAAAACTACTGAAGTATTTAAAAGAAAAAAGAGGGGGGAAATGTCGAGGGGGAAGCCTTCCTATAATTCAGACACTACAAATGAGAAATAGCAGATTTCACTACATAAAATAAAAAATTACAAATGAAACACTCTACAAATTTGAATCACACTAACAGGAAGAGAGCATGTAATGAAGGATTATCATCCAGCGTATATAAAAATCAATATGAAAAAGAAAAAAAACTCAACAGAAAGGTGCACAAAAGAAAGAACAGGTTATTTAGAAAATAAACACAAATGAACAAAGAAAAATATAGAGAGAAAACTGTAATGGTCAGCAATATTGCAAATTAAAGCAAAAAGATGTTTTTCCCCCAATTAGAAAAAATTTCAAAGACTACTAAAGGTATGGGGTCACAGGTACAATTACATATTAGTATACAAGTTCAAATGCTACAGTCTTTCTGGAGAGCAATTTGGCATACCCCTTTCAAAGCAAATCCTCTACATCTGCATATGGGCAGAGGGACGTTAATTATGAGCAAAATAACCTAATGTTCATCAACAGGTGTATGGTTAAATAAAATATAGTACATCTATTTATTCAGAATGACAGTTCTGTCACTACCCTATCGTGGGAATACTTCCAACACGAATCATTAAAAGATAAAAGCAAGTGCTGGAAAAAAACATATAAATAAGACTATAAATATTTTTTAAAAACAATGTATTTTTTCTTGTTCTAGATAAAATCTTATAACTGTAAAAAAATGATCTGAAACAAGGCACACAAAACTGTTAACAAATTACTTTTGCAAATGGGGATGTCTGATTAAAAAAATTTTTTATGTCTGATTTTTATTTCATATACTTCTAAATTTATTTTTTTAAACCACAAAGAATTCACATATTACCAAAGAAATAAAATATGCTATGTGCCTATTCTTAGATAGTATCGTTGGCTTATTCAATAAGATGACTCTTTGAATTGCTGTTGCTAGTTACAATTGCTTTGGGTCTCTCCTTTCACTATCATCTGGCTGGACTAGATGACATCTGGTGGTGACATACAGATTTGAATTTAGTTTCATGCTTCGTATCACTTGTGTCTAAGTGTACACATTTTTTTTTAAAAAATTAAAAATCTCAAATACAAACAAATAAAAAAAAATAAAACACTGTGCCAAACAAAAAAACACCTTAGTGTTGAGAATATATTCTGGGTCCAGAAAATAAAATAAACCTAACTCTTCATCTTTTAGTTTATGATTCTAGGTAGGCATAAAAACTTACAAAGCCATGGAACTCAATTTGTAAAGACCTTTGGTCAAGTTCCATAAATACTCTCCTGGCGATGAAGAGAAAAATCCAACCATGTTGTTGTCCTTAAGAAAAGTTTATCATTATTTTGTACTTTTACAGATAGCAATCACATAGCTAACAACTTCTGATTTTATATTTGCTTGGCTACAAAAGAAAATGAATTTGAAAGTAAATCTGTAAGAGGACAAAGGAACATATATGTTTGTAAATTTGTTCAGTGTCTACAACTTGTGGAGGGAAACAGAGCTTAAGCTTCTTTCACAGTAACAAAGAAGTTATCAATCTGATAAACAGCAAAATATCTACAAGCAGAAAAAACTAACTGTAACTCCCTTAAAAGATATATAGGTTATAAAAAAAAATACACTGTCTTATAGAATAATAATAAATTCGTACTTGAGGACACTTAAACTCTTTGGAATAAGCCCACTTAATCCTTCTGTTATACTAATAAATATCCAGCCAGAATAATTCAAAAGATTCTCAATGCAATATATAATATAAACATAAAGTAGAATTTATGTAAGTTAACATTTTAATAGTTCCTGAGCACTATTTCATTTCTAAATAAGGCAATTATATACAAATATTAATATTTCTGCCATTTATAAGAAATAATGTGAAGACAATCCCACCATCTTACATTTCATCAGTATGCATCAATTTCTACAGTTAACAAAAAAGGTTCAATTTTAAACTTACTCTGTAGCCATAAACAATGCTTGTATAATACTGTTCATATAACATGTATTTCCTAGATTAATAAGACCAGTTTTCCCAGTTTCAGATTTTCCAGAAAGTCTAGACAAGCAAGAGGCCAAAGAATTGGATTGAGAAGTCCAGGCACTTTGATTGAGAATCAATTTAATCTTCTCTTCACTGGGCTTAGGAAAATCCTGTAGATCATCAAGAAGAGAAATAGCTTAAAAATATAAACTATTTTTGTTATTAAATTAATTAACACCATAAAGATTCTTCCACTGACTAAATTTAACCTTTCTTTTCTTCCACTTAGTTTTGAAATCACGCCTAATACTTGACCAGTCCTCAGAAAAAGTTACATTATATTACATGGCAAAAATAATTGTCTCCTAAAATTAATAAGTACATCCTAAAAGTAGAGTTTATCAAGTTAAGAAATATTCAAGAACGAGGAATTCAAGTCACACTTGAACTATTTATGTTTCCAATGTGGCAGGAAAATGTTTCAGAATAAAACTTTGAGGTCAGAGAGTATACTGCAATGCTACTCAAAGGGACTAGAATGAGGACTTAAATTAGCACACAACTGAATAACCTAGACAATTTGCTTTCAAATTTTCTAGTGAAAGTAAAAAATATCTCCTTTTCATTCACTACTACTATTTACTCAATATTAACCCTTAGAAATAAAAGCTCAAAGTAATCGGGATGAAAAATGAAAGCACCTAAGCACAATGACCTCTGACTTCGAAAAATAAAACTCAATCTCATGTTTAACAATATAGGAAATTATTAAAAGATACAGATTCTTTTATCTGCTCTATGATATTTGAGATACAATTTAATTTTATTATTTATTTATTTTAAAGATTTTATTTATTTATTTGAGAGAGAGAGAGAGCAGGCAAAAGCAGGGGGAACGGCAGAGGGAGAAGGAGAAGCAGGCTCCTCAGTGAGCAGGGAGCCCGACGCGGGGCTCGATCCCAGGAGTCTGGGATCATGACCTGAACCAAAGGCAGAAGCTTAATGGACTGAACCACCCAGGTGCCCTGAGATACAATTTTAAATCTGAGTGATTTCAAGCATGAATAGAGCAATGGAGAATAATGAAAGTTGGTAACATCATTAAGCCTTTTTTTTGACTGCTACTACCATCTGGTACTGAGACCTCAGAAAATATTTTCTGAAGGAATTTTTATCTCTTAATTTTCTTGTTGTTGACAGCTAACAGAAAAGTGTTGCTCTTGGATTAGGAGTGAGAACCTTGCTTCTTCTGAGCCTATTTCAGTTGTCAGAGTTCTCAACATGTAAAGCACTGAAAAACGGCAATTAATGGGAAGAGGTTTCGTCTATCTTCATAGAGAGACACCGTAGAAAGAGATTAACATTACTATTAAGTTCAAGATAAAATGCTCCTATACATAAAAACATTTATTTCTGGAGGGTCAAATGTCACACTACTGGAATACATTAATTGCTCAACAGTCTTGTTTTGGGTTCAACCAAAATCAGTTTGATTTAGCTAGCTACATAGTAAAAAGAATAAGCTTTGTATTCATTTCAGATACAGAAGAGGTAATAAAGATAATGAGACTTATCTTGTATTTCAGATCTCAAAAAGGAACATTATTAATAGAAGTGATTTCTAATAACTTCTGATTCGGTCTGCCTGAGGCAAATTTTCCAATTCTTTTGCGACACCCTGATTATGCAGTAAATTTAAGAGTGAAGTATGTATATCGTGACCCATTCTTTAAGACAAACAGAATCAGTGCTTTTTAGGTCTACTACCTACATAAAGTTGAAAAACAGGGTAAGTTCACAAAGAGCTCAAGTAAAGATTCTATAAAATATGGATCTTCATGAACAGTCCATAGCAAAAATGGAATAAAAACAAATAAGGAAACAAAGTCAAATATTTTATTGAATTGCCTTTTCTTGATTCTAAGATGTTTTTAAATATTTTAACACTACTATAGGAGCCTGGGTGGCTCAGTCCGTTAAGCGTCTGCTCAGGTCATGATCCAGGAGTCCTGGGATCAAGGTCCATGTTGGGCTTCCTGCTCAGTGGGGAGTCTGCTGCTGTTTCTCTCTCTGCCCCTCCCCCTGCTCATGCGCTCTCTCTCTCTCTCCCAGATAAATAAATAAAATCTTAAAAAAATATTTTAACAATTCTGATACTGGACATCGTATGTATTCACTTAATGTAGCACTTCTTTTTAAACAAATTTCCCCAACAGCTGTTATAAATTTAAAGATATGCCTTATAATTGATGGCACTGTAGAACTGAAGAAATATGGTTATTTAGATTAGTTATAATAAATAAGAAAGAGATTACTCCCAAATATTAATGAACCCTGATTCCAATTACATTTTTCAAATAAAAAGCATATTACCATAGAATAGTAAATTGAATAGTTATAGAAATGTTTCACTACATTCATCTATCACATCATGGTCTGCAGCTGTACAAATATTGGTGCAACTACCATCATACCTTTATTGCTTCCAAAATAGGTTCGTAGAGATCTGGAAATCCAGAATAATGATACATCATACAGTGTATCAGTTCTGTTAACTGCACTAAGAAAGCTGTACTGGAAGGCAGACCATCACTTTTGAAGGAGTGAACCAAATTAACTATGTAAGGAATAATCTGAAGAGAAAAAAGACAAAAAGACAAACATTCCTCCATTTATACAAATGGCAATAAATTCTCTAGCCTACAAATGGAATGCAAATGTTACATAATCAGCAAGTACTTTTCCGTATGTTCAGTCAGTCTTTTTCTAAAAAAAGTTATGAAGTTAAAATTTCTAGAATATCAAGGTAAATTGAGTTTCAAAGTCACATATAATTTTAATTCCATATTAAGACCCCTCTCCTTACCCTTATACTCCATCTAAAACACAAACTAAGGTACAAAATAGAAGCCTTAGTCACCTCTACCATTCTGAAAAATGTTAAGTCGAAAAATTTTAGGACTATTATATTTACCAGATTGTTTAATAGGAACAAACTTTTAAAATATAAACCTAGAATTAGCTTAAGAGCTCCATCTAGTGTGAATTTTAGATTTTTCACTTGAAAGAATTAAACACTGTACATTGCACTTTAAAGTCTACTTCAAGAAAGTAACTAAAATAACTAAAATTACAGCTCAGGCTCTTCTTTTAGATAAGTATAGGGAAGATGTCTTATGTTAGCATGGTTATCCTTATTAATGCCTTCAATTCCCCACCTCCAAAAGGAGGAGATGGTTCTAAAAATAAATGGAATCAGAAATTTCTATTATTTTTAAGAAACTGGAGTTAAAAATAAAAGGGAAATTTAAAATGCTCATTGTTCAAAAACACGTAGAAGACTTAGTATTGATAATAAGCACAACAGTGTCCTTTCATTATAAAATTAGACTAAAGTCAATATAGAGTCATCACATATTAAAGAGGTTATTAACAAGATAAACTTGGTTTTGCAGAAATGGCTCATTCCATTAGTGCAGTGGTATCCTTGTTCCAATTAATTATTAATCACAATCTAATAATACATATTTACACTTCATATGTAAAAGGCTTCTAATAATATTATGTTCTATTTGTAGAACATTTTTTGGTTGCTAACTTGTGATAAAAGTGAAGTTATGGCTTATTGTCTTATCACCAAATGGCAATAACAACAATTATAGTAGCATCATGATCAACTCCCTTTCCCTCCTCCTAAAAGGAACAATCATATTCTTAAATTAACAGTGCTATTCTCTTTTTGCTCTGATTTAATGCTTGAAGTCTTAAAACTGTATTTTAACTTTTGCACTACCTTCTTTGTTCTTACCTCCATCAAAGGTATTAATTTGACCATGAAACCATCAGTTCCTAATATAAGTTCACTCTACTGTTCTCATCTCTCATTTCTAAACAAAGCTGAATTATAGTTCTGCTCCATAAAGCCATATCTATCAAGATACTCTCTTGCTAAAGTAGCAGAAATCCAAAATTATTTTGTTTCCTCACAGGTGAAATGAGAGAGAGAAATGGAAGAGAAAATAATTTAAAAAAATGATTATTTAATTTATAATTCCAAATCTTCCAAAAGCCTTCCTAGTGTAGATCTGGTCTTTGCGATCAGGTAATACAGTTGTCTACTATTATATCCTATATGGTCAGAATTATTACTAACATAGAAATGAGACTAAGTTCTTCACAGGCATATAAATATATGTCCAAGCAAGCTATTACCTTCTAACTGCTTGAAAGTTGATTTTTTTTGAGTGAGCAAATCTAAATATTTGTGGACATTTACTGTAATACTCACTAAATTTAAGTTACTATTTGAGAAAATGTGTATAACTTATTAGAAACTTTGATGTTTTGTTTAAAATAAATTTCTTTCCACTTATAAGAAGCATATAAAAAGCGATTTGGTCTATAATAACACATATTATAACATCAATCTTTTTTGCTCTAAAATGCCATGAATAACGATGTTGGTGATTCCAGGTTATTGATCATATTTAACAACTTCTAAACCTGTGTCCTTCACTGAGAATTAGAGTTAACTTAACTACTACATGACACACCACTAGATGCCCAAGTTCAATTTAGTTGAGTAGCCAGTCAGGCTATACACAGTATGTAGGCAATAATTAGATCTTAGTTTTTAGAATTTACTTAGCCAGATGACAATTTTCAATTTCAGATCTACTTAATCCTGAAATAAATGGTTTCATATCAATATTTCAATAAGCCAAATATTTCAGAGTCAACCATTTTTATTTTAACTATTTTTTTTTTTTTCAGAAAAAGCAATACAACATATGGAGATATCCTCCATCTTTTAAAAAACTCCATATTTAAAAAAAAACAGATTTAGAGTATGGCATAAATGGCTAATCAGAGAGATTAAGAAATGTCCTCAGTGTGAAGAGCAATAAACATTAGAATGGATGAGTAAGTTAGAGAATCTCCTTCTCAGAAAATCTGAAAATAAACCTTTTCTCAAATGGCCCACACATGATTGTGCCTGAAGACAGACACAAATGATTGATGTTCTATATCTTATTAGACTTAGCTAGTACACATGCTATCTTAGCTTGAGTTTTGAGTTTTGTTTATGTGACAGATATAAGGTTATTGGTTGATGGTCAAGATCATCAATTATGCAATTAACTGTAGAAATTCTCAGAAAAACCTATTCTAAGTGACAATGTATAATATAATTACTTGTTGATAAGGACTACTTTCTATAAAGCCTGCAGATTTTCCTTCAGTAGTAGTGAGGCACTAAGCAGCCTAAGTATGTATGTGGTTCTTTGAGGCTAGTTCTATTTCTAGCTAATAATCAACAACTGGAATTCAGCACTTCTTCATCAGTCTCCCTTGAATTTGCTTGTACTGGGTTAGCATTCCTAAGATATATACCTTGTGGGTGTACTAATAATGAGAGTCTAGTCCTGGGGATCAGACCCTAGGAGAAGCAAATAACCACATAAAGCACTGCTTTCTTGTGATACACTAGATAGATAAATGGACAGGTTCTCAAAATAACATTTTGTCATTTCCACATGTAATGACTGATAATCAAAGAACTGAAGTCAAATCAAATCAGATCAAAACCAGTGATGTAGCTCATTAAAAGTCGTAGGGTTCTGGATATATTTTAAAGGTAGAGTTAATAGCATTTGTACATTATGGGTTGGAAGAGAATGAAGTCTTAATTCTGGGGCGATAAAACAACACCTGATGTTTTCACATTTCTGAAATTCTAAAGCGTTTTTCTTCTACACTGTTCTACATGCAACAGACAACCATCAGTGACACTGACACGTGACATCTCTCATGTAGAGCAATAATATTCAACTGCTGATAGTGGTTGTAAGTGCGGCAGTTTTGGTGAGACTCAAAACATTGTGGAAATATATTCTTTGGAGGGAAATCCCACAACCTCAATTTTCTAAGAAATCATAAAGCTACAAGAAAATAGATTCAGGACTAACCTATAATCTTTTTCACCATATACAAATGTGACTCCATATTAAACTAAATTTTAACACAAAGTTCTTCAGTGCAGAAAGCTTGTGTCCTAACTTACCAGATGGAAAGCCTCTGGAGAATGCTGAAAACTGAGCAGCATGTGAGAAAGAACTGCAAGAGCACCAGGTCTCACAAGAGGAAACCAAAGTCGATTAAAAACCTTCAAAAAAGATAAGACATCCACCTTATGAGTTTGTAGGGAAATCATTAACGCAATCAGTGGTTATTTTCCTTGGACCAAAAATATTTATGTGACTATTCCCCTTCCTGGAAAGTTCTACCATAATACGTCACTTTGGGAGAGAAAGCTGGGAAATAACAACATGACAGAGATCAAGGGAATATAGTGGCCTAAAAAACTCTTAAAACCCCTTGATCAAATACAAATCTGTCAAGCCTTACCTACAAAGTGATTGTTCCTTGGCCCATGCTTCACTCGATTTCATTCAACAAACACTGATTGAGTACCTACTATTGCTTGGCATTGTTCTAGGTACTGAGGATACAACAGTGGATTAAAAAAAATTTCTAATTTGATAGGGCTTGCTGTCTCCAGGGTGGGTAGACAATAAAATGTAACATGGAGATAAGTACTATGAAAACAGGGTATGAAGAATAGGGACTGTTGAGTAGCAAAGGGGTCTGTTATTTTATTAGGGTATCAAAAAAATGTGTCATTTAAAAGGTGACATCTGACTATAAAAAACTGAAGGAAATGAAAGTAAGCCTGCAGATACCTGGGAGAAGAGCATAATAAGCAAGGCAAAGGCCAAGCACTACAAAGGCCCTGAGGTCTCCAGCCTGGTGTACTAAAGACAGAGCAAAGAGAGCAGTGTAAGCAAAATACAGAGACTGAGGCAATAATAGTGGGAGACTCGAGGAGAGAAGCAGCAGTGGGCTAGATCATGTAGGTCTTGTGTGACACCTGTAGGGGCCCAAGGGCAGGAGCAGGGAGACTACTGCAATCTGTACAGCAAGCGATGATGAGGGCTTTGGACCACGGTGGTATTGATGAAGCTGGTTAAAAGTGGTAGGATTCTGGACATTTTAAAGGTGGAGTCGATAGGATTTGTAGGATAAGGGCTGAGAGAGAATGGAAAGAAAGAATGATAGCTTTCACGTTTTGTCCTGGGAGAGTAGGATGGAGTCGTTATTTAGGATGGGGAAGACCAGGTCTGGGAGGGAAAAATCAGACATTAGATCGTGGATAAGTTGAATTTGAGATTCAAGTATAGACACTTGGATACACGATTATGGAGTTAATGGGAAAATAATGAACAAGAAATATATACCTGGCAGTCATTAACTTAGAAACATTATTTAAAACCATGGGACACATATGCTGTGAGAATGGACTGAGAAGAAAATGGCTCAAAAATGAAACTCTAAAGCACTCTAAAGTTAGAAAGATCCATTATGGGAGACTGAGGTGCCAGTAAACTAGGACAAAAGCCAAGAGAACTAGGACAAAAACTAAGTGAGGCAAGTGTTTCAAGAGGGAGTGATCAAGTGTGTCAAATGCTGCTTATAGGTCAAATGAGAGGAGGCCTGAGCAATAACTCCTGAGGTTAGCAATATGGGAAAGCACTGGTGTCAAAGATAGTTTTGGTAGACTAATGGTGGTAAAAGCTTGATTAGTTGGATTTAAGAGATAATGGGAGGAATAGGTTTTCATATTAGATCCTTGAAAACAGCAAAATTATTTTAATTACCTATACTTAAATACCATTCTTAATTTCTATTTCAAAATTATGATTCAAAACCAAACCAAAAACAAGAACATATTCAACATGCTTTATAAGGGACTACCCAAAGATTAAAAGATTGAGACCATTCATTCTAAGAGATTTATATACTCCCACTTACCAGTTCTATTTTCAGTAAAGTAACATCTATCAAAATAGTAAACTTCTGGACAGCTGCCAGTCCTTTTAGGAGTGCAATCACCCATGTATCCACATGCTGAGCCAATGGCCAGGAGAGCCAGTCAATCATTCTGAAAATTTAAAAACAAAACTATCAGTCATGAAAATATTTTCAATGTCTTTTAGTTAGGAATAACAAGAGTTACAGTAGATAACCCCTTCTTTTGTGACTCAATATTTACTGAGCTTGCTTGTGAAAAGCACTGTTCAAGATGCAGAAATGAGTATAAAGGTGCTTGTAATCAAGGAGTTTCCAATCTTGTAAGCTGACAGTTTCCTACATATTTCAATAAAAAGAATTTCTGATAAAGTGTCATTTCACATAAATGCAGTTTTAAGTTGATTCTATACAGTGCTATCTAAAATTTATAAGGCAAATTTACTGAAAGAACAGTTCAAATGTAGCTATTGGGCTAAGATACATGGAAACAAAATTTCTCCTTTCTGGTGATTGCAGTCTAAATATGAATTGCACTGATAAAAATGACTATTTTGAGTTGTGAAACAGGTCTTTTCATCCCTTTCATTATCCTACTATACCAAGACAAGAAAGGAAGCTTTACATAGATAAAAGGGCACTGAATGTATAAATACACTAAATGGCCTCATACTGAATTAGTGAGTGTTCTTCTTGAATATCAACTCAGTTTAATGGAAATAAAGACAAAGTAATATGGGATGTGATGGAGACTGTTCTTAATGTTAAATATCAATCACAATGAAGAGCAGTACAACCCTTTTGGAAAGCATTTGGGTCAAATGTTCATAGTATTTGATCCAATAATCCAGTTTTGGGGATTACACAATAAGAAATAGTAGTGAAAAAAAAAAGGTTTTTAAAATCAGAGTGATCTGGTTTCAAAATTTCAATTTACCATTTATTAGTTGGGGGGCCCTAATACCTATGTAAGTTACTTAAACTCTGTGTCTCAGTTTCCTTATCTGTAGATTATAGATAAACATGTTTATTTTACAGGGTTGATTTGAAGACTACATGAGTTAATATATGACACTGGAAATACTCATTGTGAATGCCTCTCTTCTACCAAATATCAACATATGTGGCAATAAATAAATAAATAATTGAACAAAATGTCAAACATAAATACTAAGTACAAAAGCACTGCCCAAAAGAGCAACTAACATGTTAAAAAAATTGACATGTTCAAAATTGATATAGTTATTTTCACAATAGCTATGCTATAACTATCTACATTAACACTAGAGTGTTATCTTTTTTAAAAGTTTTTGCTCTTAAGATTAAAATGTTCCATCAGATGGAACCAGAGTGGCCCAAAGTCCACATGCTTATGTTAATTACAAGTTATCTGTATGTTCCTTATGTTACCTACACATATTTTATTTCCCTTCTTGTTTCTCTGGCCATCTTCTTCAAATAATGATGGTTACAAATCATTAAAATAGCCTCTGACAGCTGTTCCACATATTCTAACTGTTGTTAAGCTGATTTTCATAAAAGTTTGTAGCCACTCTACATACAGGGAGTAGAGAGACACTTGCATTTGTGTATAAAGAGTAAGTTCACTGTAGCACTGTATCTAGGATATGGAAAAATGCAAACAATCTAAATGTCCATCAATAAGGGAATGGCTAAATATACTATGGAACATCATGTAGAGTTTTAAAGAATGAGATGGATCTATATGAATCTATCCGTGAGGATCTAACATGGAAAGATCTGAGATATTGTTCAATTAAAGAAGAAAAAAAGTGACAATAAGTCTTTTAAAAACTGTTCTTGTTTAAAAAAATCATGTTAGGACACATTTTGTATTTTTTTAGTACAAATATGCACACAAAAAAAAATGTGGTTCAGAGAGAAGAACTATATGTGAGCACATGTCCTTGGCTCTGTGAACTCTGCCCTGTGGGGAATGGTACCTCCAGAGCAGAAAGAAACTGGGCTCTCCAGAACACGGGGCCCTGGGCCAGAACTCCCTTAGCTCAGATCTAAGAGCAGAGTAGAAAATTCCACTTGGCCATTATACCTAATCTTCATTATACCTAATCACCCAATCAGCTTCATTATATCTAATCATTATACCTAATCACCCAATCAGCTTTTTCCTCTCCTCCCCATTTCTAGCTTCCCATCTCAAAAGCCTTCACTCTTTACCTTATCCCATATGTACGCAATCTCCTGACCATCCTAAAGAAACTTCAAGTCAGAAGTAACATGAATTAGAAGCCATTCACTCAACAAATATTTGAGTGCCTATTATATAACAGTTACTCTGTTAAGTGCTGAAAACATAATAGTTACAATTTCTGCTTTCAAATTGGTAAGAAAAGTTAGGAAATTTGTCAATAGTTACACAATTAATAAACAGAAGTACTGGTGTTTGAACTGAGCTCTGCTAGTGTATAAATGCAATGCTTTTAGCTACACTTTAGTTATATTCCAGTTCTGCTTCAATTTGATTGGACTTGCATATATATGTCCAAATCCTTTCAGGCACAGGCATTGTAGGATGAGTTATTTTTATGGTTAACTACACTAATCTTGTCCACAATGTATTGGTTACTACATGAATTTTAAGGACACTTAACCCTGATATACTGAGTTAATTTCTTACTATTTAAAGAACATTTAACTATAGTTGTAATTTATGTACTTTGAAATCTTCTTTCCTCCATTAGACCATGAGCTTAAAAGCAGTGATCTTCTTGTTGTTGTTCTTTTTTCATCTTTAATCTGTGGATCCCCAGTACTTAGCATAGTGCTTGGCACTGAGAAGGAGTTCAAATTTGTTGAATAAATGAAACCATTCAAGTTGCAAAAAAATGCAACTTGAAAATCTTAACATTAAAATTGGCAATATTATAAAAGACAAAAAAATAGATTTATTCTTAATTTGTACAGAATAAAATCAATTTTTACTTTTAGATGGCACCTTCATGGCTAGATCCAGCCTCAGTTTACCTTGTTCCGGGATCATGACCTGAGCCAAAGGCAGCTGCTTAACCGACTGAGCCACCCAGGTGCCCCTGAATTCAAATTTCTTTGTGGCAACAAGAAAACTGGAGTTGAGGATCAGCATTCTCTTTTAGAAGGTGCTTGTGTACCCCATTCCTTATTATTTCAGTTACATCTGGCCAATTTCATACTTTAATGTTATTTATCTGTTTCTGGTACGGTATTTGCATTTCTTTGGATTACAGAAAATAACAGTTCAAGTATGGTAAGTGCTATGTGTGGGGAAATATAGACTATGGGGAAGTAGAAGGTGGGAGTATGATAAAAATAAACACTGCTATCCTGTTCAGTTACATTTGCAATATAAGAATAATTACTCCAGATAGACTATAGTTTAAATAGGATCATGCAGGATAAATTAGAAATGCAATACAAAAACTGGATCACAACTTCCCTTAGAAACAAATAGGTAAAAATTAATTACCAAATATATTTTAAAAACAAAACAAATTCAGAAGTTGGATACCATGGCTGTTTTGAAAAGGTTGAAAAGTTAAGACGAAGAGTGCTAAATACCAAGAATTGGAATTTGCACCTGATTTAGTAAGGGGTGGAAGTCACCGCAGTTTGTTGATCAGAAGGGAAAATTGAATAGATCAGGGTGACTTAGAGAAGAGAGAGAAGTAAGTATAAGTCACGCTGGCAAAAAGACCAACTAGAAGACTCTGCTGCAATGACTTATGGCATGTAATGAAAAATGTTAGGTATTATTACCTAGGCATTGAAGGTGACGGACAAACTGATTTCTAATTTCACTTTCAGCTATGAAATATGTAATTCTTTGAATTCCTATTTTGCTTAAGGACAACATAATTTATGATACATTCATCTCGAAGAGAAAGAAATTTTAGTGCTGTTGAGGTCACACTGATAAAGTAGTGTTACTGCTAAATAGGACATAGAAGGAATTTCATTATGGAGAGATGGATGGGATATGAGTCTTTCTTTTTTTTCAAAAGATTTTTATTTATTTATTAGAGAGAGAAAGAGCACAAGTAGGGGGAGCAGCAGAGGCAGAGGGAGAAGCAGGCTCCCCACCGAGCAGGGAGCCCGATGCAGGGCTTGATCCCAGGACCCTGAGATCATGACCTGAGCGAAGGCAGACGCTTAACAGACTGAGCCACCCAGGTGCCCTTTCTTTCTTTTTTTTTTTTTAATAGGCTCCATGCCCAGCGTGGAGCCCAATGTGGGGCTTGAACTCACAACCCTGAGATGAAAACCTAAGCTGAGATCAAGAGTCGGAGGCTCAACTGACTAAGCCACCCAGGTGCCCTGATAAGAGCGTTTCTTAAAATTAAAAGTAAATGAACAGGGGGCGGAGCAAGATGGCGGAGGAGTAGGAGACCTGGATTTCGTCTCCTCTCAGGAATTCAGCTGGATAGGGATCAAACCATTCTGAACACCTACAAACTCAACAGGAGATCGAAGAAAAGAAGAGCAACAACTCTCTCATCAGAAAAGCGACCACTTTCTGGAAGGTAGGACGTGCGGAGAAGTGAATCCGAGGCGATATTCGGGAGGCTAGACGGCGGGGGAGGGGCCTCCGGCGGCCGCTTCTGGCAAGTGATAGAGCCGCGGAGCACAAAATCGGAACTTTTAAAAGTCTGCTCCGCTGAGGGACGTCACTCTGGTGGCTAAGCGGGGGGGTGGAACCCTCCGGGACAGTGTGGTCTCAGGACCCACGGGTCACAGAAAGACTGGGGGTGCCTGAGTGTGGCAGAGCTCCCAGGTATCGGAGCAGGGAAGCCGGCTGCAGAGGCGGAGCCCAGGCGCGGGCTCTCAGCTCGGGGTTGCCATAAACCGTGATCCGCAGCACAGTCGGGCCACTGCTCCTCCAGCAGGGACCCAACAAGCGGCAGATCCGGGGAGACTCACCTTCCTCCCCCGGGAGGAGCCGCGCGGGAGTGCACCGCAGGGATCTGCTGGGTTTGGAGACTCCACCCGGGGTCGGGTGCCAGAGATAGAAACGCGCGGTCACAGGCCGGGTGAGCACGGAGTGCGGCTGGAGACCGGGGAGACGGGAGTGACTGACGGCTTTTCTCTGGGGGCTCACTGAGAAGCGGGACCACGAGTTCTCGGCTCCTCCGGGGCGGAGATTGGGAGGCCGCCATTTTCACTCTCCGCCTCCAAAGCTGTACGGAAAGCTCGCAGGGAACAAAAGCCCCGGAGAGCAAACCCCAGCAGATTACTTAGCTGGGAGGGGGCAAGGGCGGGGCAATTCTGCCTCCGGCAAAGATATTTGGAAACCACGGCAACAGGCCCCTCCCCAGAAGATCAGCGAGAACAGCCAGCCAAGACCAAGTTTACCCATCAATGAGAACGGCAGAACTCCAGCTCTAGGGGACTACTGCACATAGAATTCATGGCTTTTTTACCATGATTCTGTAGTCTTTCAAAGTTAATTTTTTTTAACTGTCTTTTTTTCTTTTTTTATTCTTTTTGAATTTTTCTTTTTCCCTTTTTCAACCAACATCTTATCAATCCCTTTTTTTTAAAAAAAAAACATTTTTATTTTTCATTTTTAGAGTCATATTCTATCCCTTCATAGTAGTTACCCATATTTTTGGCTTATATATATAAGTTGTTCTCTCTTTAAAATTTTGAGATAGTTTCTTCTAACAGATCAAAATATACCCTAAATCTCTAGTATATGGTGTTTTCTGTTCCCCTGCCTGATCACATCCTCTCCCTTTTTTTTTTTTTTTAAATCCTCTTCTTTCTTTTTTCAAACAACTTCTTATCAATTCCTTTTATAAAATTTTTTATAATTTCCATCTTTACAGTCATATTCCATCCCTTCATCATATCAACCCTTATTTTTGTACATATATAAGTTTTTCTTTCTTTAAAATTTTGGGAGGCACTTTCTTCTAAAAGACCAAAATACACCCCAAATCTAGTGTGTGGCACTGATCATATTTGATCACATTCTGGTTTTTTTGTTGTTGTTTTGTTTTGTTTGTTTTTGTTTTTATCTTTATCTTTTTCTTTTTCTTTTTTCTCTCTTTCCCTTTCTTTTCCCACTGCTTCAGGTTTTTTCTGATTTGTTTAGAGTATATTTTCTGGGGACGTTGTTACTCTGCTAGCATTTTGTTCTCTCATTAATCTATTCTCCTCTGCACAAAATGACAAGACGGAAAAAATCACCTCAACAAAAAGAACAAGAGGTAGTACCGACTGCCAGGGACCTACTCAATACGGACATTAGTACAATGTCAGATCTAGAGTTCAGAATCATCACTTTAAAGATACTAGCTGGGCTTGAAAAAAATATGGAAGTTATTAGAGAAACCCTTTCTGGAGAAGTAAAAGAACTAAAATCCAACCAAGTAGAAATCAAAAAGGCTATTAATGAGGTGCAATCAAAAATGGGGGCGCTAACTGCTAGAATAAATGAGGCAGAAGAGAGAATCAGTAATATAGAAGATGAAATGATGGAAAATAAAGAAGCTGAGAAAAAGAGAGATAAACAACTACTGGATCACGAGGGCAGAATTCGAGAGATAAGCGATACCATAAGACGAAACAACATTAGAATAATTGGGATCCCAGAAGAAGAAGAAAGAGAGAGAGGGGCAGAAGGTATAACGGAGCAAATTATAGCAGAGAACTTCCCTAATTTGGGGAAGGAAACAGGCATCAAAATCCAGGAAGCACAGAGAACCCCTCTCAAAATCAATAAAAATAGGTCAACACCCCGACATCTAATAGTAAAACTTACGAGTCTCATAGACAAAGAGAAAATCCTGAAAGCAGCTCGGGAGAAGAGATATGTAACCTACAAGGGTAGAAACATTAGATTGGCAACAGACCTATCCACAGAGACCTGGCAGGCCAGAAAGGACTGGCAGGATATATTCAGAGCACTAAACGAGAAAAATATGCAGCCAAGAATACTATATCCAGCTAGGCTGTCATTGAAAATTGAAGGAGAGATAAAAAGCTTCCAGGACAAACAAAAACTAAAGGAATTTGCAAACACAAAACCAGCCCTACAGGAAATCTTGAAAGGAGTCCTCTAAGCAAAGAGAGACCCCAAAAGCAACATAGACCAGAAAGGAACACAGACAATATACGGTAACAGTCACCTTACAGGCAATACAATGGCACTAAATTCCTATCTTTCAATAGTTACCCTGAATGTAAATGGGCTCAATGCCCCCATCAAAAGACACAGGCTATCAGACTGGATTAAAAAACAAGACCCATCGATATGCTGTCTGCAAGAGACTCATTTTAGACCCAAAGACACCCCCAGATTGAAAGTGAGGGGGTGGAAAACCATTTACCATGCTAATGGACACCAAAAGAAAGCTGGGGTGGCAATCCTTATATCAGACAAATTAGATTTTAAACCAAAGACTGTAATAAGAGATGAGAAAGGACACTATATCATACTTAAAGGATCTATCCAACAAGAAGATCTAACAATTGTAAATATCTATGCCCCTAACATGGGAGCAGCCAATTATATAAGCCAATTAATAACAAAAGCAAAGAAACACATCGACAACAATACAATAATAATGGGGGACTTTAACACCCTCCTCACTGAAATGGACAGATCATCTAAGCAAAAGATCAACAAGGAAATAAAGACTTTAAATGACACACTGGACCAAATGGACTTCACAGACATATTCAGAACATTCCACCCCAAAGCAATGGAATACACATTCTTCTCTAGTGCCCATGGAACATTCTCCAGAATAGATCACATCCTAGGTCATAAATCAGGTCTCAACCAGTACCAAAAGATTGGGATCATTCCCTGCCTATTTTCAGACCACAATGCTTTGAAACTAGAACTCAATCACAAGAGGAAAGTCGGAAAGAACTCAAATACATGGAGGCTAAAGAGCATCCTACTGAAGAATGAATGGGTCAACCAGGAAATTAAAGAAGAATTTAAAAAATACATGGAAACCAATGAAAATGAAAACACAACTATTCAAAATCTTTGGGATGCAGCAAAGGCAGTCCTAAGAGGAAAGTATATAGCAATACAAGCCTTTCTCAAGAAGCAAGAAAGGTCTCAAGTATACAACCTAACCCTACACCTAAAGGAGCTGGAGAAAGAACAGCAAATAAAGCCTAAACCCAGCAGGAGAAGAGAAATAAGAGAAATAATCAAGATCAGAGCAGAAATCAATGAAATAGAAACTAAAAGAACAGTAGAACAGATCAACGAAACTAGGAGCTGGTTCTTTGAAAGAATTAACAAGATTGATAAACCCCTGGCCAGACTTATCAAAAAGAGAAGAGAAATGACCCACATCAACAAAATCATGAATGAAAGAGGAGAGATCACAACCAACACCAAAGAAATACAAACAATTATAAGAACATATTATGAGCAACTCTATGCCAGCAAATTAAATAACCTGGAAGAAATGGATGCATTTCTAGAGATGTACCAACTACCAAAACTGAACCAGGATGAAATAGAAAACCTGAACAGACCTATAACCACTAAGGAAATTGAAGCAGTCATCAAAAATCTCCCAAAAAACAAAAGCCCAGGGCCAGATGGCTTCCCAGGGGAATTCTACCAAACATTTCAAGAAGAATTAATGCCTATTCTTCTGAAACTGTTCCAAAAAATAGAAATGGAAGGAAAACTTCCAAACTCATTTTATGAGGCCAGCATTACCTTGATCCCAAAACCAGACAAAGACCCCATCAAAAAGGAGAATTACAGACCAATATCCCTGATGAACATGGATGCAAAAATTCTCACCAAAATACTAGCCAATAGGATCCAACAGTACATTAAAAGGATTATTCACCATGACCAAGTGGGATTTATCCCTGGGCTGCAAGGTTGGTTCAACATCCGCAAATCAATCAATGTGATACAATACATTAACAAAAGAAAGAACAAAAATCATATGATCCTCTCAATAGATGCAGAAAAAGCATTTGACAAAGTACAGCATCCTTTCTTGATCAAAACTCTTCAGAGTATAGGCATAGAGGGTACATACCTCAATATCATAAAAGCCATCTATGAAAAACCTACAGTGAATATCATTCTCAATGGGGAAAAACTGAGAGCTTTCCCCCTAAGGTCAGGAACGCGGCAGGGATGTCCACTATCACCACTGCTATTCAACATAGTATTGGAAGTCCTAGCCACAGCAATCAGACAACAAAAAGAAATCAAAGGCATCCAAATTGGCAAGGAAGAAGTCAAACTCTCACTCTTTGCAGATGATATGATACTTTATGTGGAAAACCCCAAAGACTCCACCCCAAAACTGTTAGAACTCATACAGGAATTCAGTAAAGTGGCAGGATATAAAATCAATGCACAGAAGTCAGTGGCATTCCTATACACCAACAACAAGACAGAAGAAAGAGAAATTAAGGAGTCGATCCCATTTACAATTGCACCCAAAACCATAAGATACCTAGGAATAAATCTAACCAAAGAGGCAAAGGATCTGTACTCAGAAAACTATAAAATACTCATGAAAGAAATTGAGGAAGACACAAAGAAATGGAAAAACGTTCCATGCTCATGGATTGGAAGAACAAATATTGTGAAGATGTCAATGCTACCTAGAGCAATCTACACATTCAATGCAATCCCCATCAAAATACCATCCACTTTTTTCAAAGAAATGGAACAAATAATCCTAAAATTTGTATGGAACCAGAAAAGACCCCGCATAGCCAGAGGAATGTTGAAAAAGAAAAGCAAAGCCGGCGGCATCACAATTCCGGACTTCCAGCTCTATTACAAAGCTGTCATCATCAAGACAGCATGGTACTGGCACAAAAACAGACACATAGATCAATGGAACAGAATAGAGAGCCCAGAAATGGACCCTCAACTCTATGGTCAACTCATCTTTGACAAAGCAGGAAAGAATGTCCAATGGAACAAAGACAGTCTCTTCAACAAATGGTGTTGGGAAAATTGGATAGCCACATGCAGAAGAATGAAACTGGACCATTTCCTTACACCACACACAAAAATAGACTCCAAATGGTTGAAAGACCTCAATGTGAGACAGGAGTCCATCAAAATCCTAAAGGAGAACACAGGCAGCAACCTCTTTGACCTCAGCCGAAGCAACTTCTTCCTAGAAACATCGCCAAAGGCAAGGGAGGCAAGGGCAAAAATGAACTATTGGGACTTCATCAAGATAAAAAGCTTTTGCAAAGCAAAGGAAACAGTCAACAAAACCAAAAGACAACCAACAGAATGGGAGAAGATATTTGCAAATGACATATCAGATAAAGGGCTAGTATCCAAAATCTATAAAGAACTCATCAAACTCAACACCCAAAGAACAAAGAATCCAATCAAGAAATGGGCAGAAGACATGAACAGACATTTTTCCAAAGAAGACATCCAAATGGCCAACAGACACATGAAAAAGTGCTCAGTATCGCTCGGCATCAGGGAAATCCAAATCAAAACCTCAATGAGATACCACCTCACACCTGTCAGAATGGCTAAAATTAACAAGTCAGGAAATGACAGATGTTGGCGGGGATGCGGAGAAAGGGGAACCCTCCTACACTGTTGGTGGGAATGCAAGCTGGTGCAGCCACTCTGGAAAACAGTATGGAGGTTCCTCAAAAAGTTGAAAATAGAGCTACCATATGATCCAGCAATTGCACTACTGGGTATTTACCCCAAAGATACAAAAGTAGGGATCCGAAGGGATACGTGCACCCCGATGTTTATAGCAGCAATGTCCACAATAGCCAAACTGTGGAAAGAGCCAAGATGTCCATCAACAGATGAATGGATAAAGAAGATGTGGTATATATATACAATGGAATATTATGCAGCCATCAAAAGGAACGAGATCTTGCCATTTGCAACGACGTGGATGGAACTGGAGGGTATTATGTTGAGTGAAATAAGTCAAACAGAGAAAGACATGTATCATATGATCTCACTGATATGAGGAATTCTTAATCTCAGGAAACAAACTGAGGGTTGCTGGAGTGGGGGGTGGGGTGGGAAGGATAGGGTGACTGGGTGATAGACACTGGGGAGGGTATGTGCTCTGGTAAGCGCTGTGAATTTTGCAAGACTGTTGAATCTCAGATCTGTACCTCTGAAACAAATAACGCAATATATGTTAAGAAAAAAAAAAAAAGAAGAAGAAGAAGGTAGCAGGAGGGGAAGAATGAAGCGGGGGAAATCGGAGGGGTAGACGAACCATGAGAGACGATGGACTCTGAAAAACAAACAGGGTTCTAGAGGGGAGGGGGGTGGGAGGATGGGTTAGCCTGGTGGTGGGTATTGAGGAGGGCACGTTCTGCATGGAGCACTGGGTGTTATGCACAAACAATGAATCATGGAACACTTCATCTAAAACTAATGATGTAATGTATGGGGATTAACATAAGAATAAAAAAAAAATTAAAAAAAAAAAAAAGTAAATGAACATGAGAACTTTACATAAAGACTTGGAAATCAACCACATATAGAAGAGAATTGAAAAAGCGGTAAGAATAAAGGGAAAAGGAAAAATAAAAAGAACAGACAATATGAAGAAAATCCTAACAGCATGGTGTCACAGGATTTCTAGAATTTTAAGAACTATGAATACAAAGATATCAAGAAGATGAAAACAAAAATACAGAACACTAAATATGGCAAGGAGATAACCATAAATTGAAAGTAGTAGAGATAGAGGCCATATAGCAGGAACAATATTTATATAGATCTGTGGAACTTTGAGAGAATGAGCAACAAGAAACTGAAAGTAATATTTACAGCTAAATTGATTCAGTTAAATTTAAGACCACAAAGAAAAAAGAAGGAAAGCTAGAAGAGAAGGGTCTTTTCAAACACTACATAAAAAGGGGGAAAAGGTGGAAAAAAATCCAAGTCCCCAAAGTTTGTGTTACAGATAGTAAAATTTATACATGTAGCTTTTGGAAAATCCAACATAAATACTTAAGTTTATATGTCATGACTGCAATTTTATAACAGGTACACAGAAACCATTTTGTTCCAAATCCTTGTATTTTATTTAGATGTGCCACATATATACACATACATGTGCGTGCACACTGTAGAAAAAAATTACAAAAAAACCCAGGCAGATGTGAAACAAAAATAGGAAGAGAGGAAAAGCTCAATTAGAAAAATAGAGTCATTGAAATAAAGATACTCAATAGCTAGAATAAGCTCTACAAATGCGTACCTTTGAAGAAAAAATTAGTGAGTTGTAAGACAATATTGATGTTCTTCCCCTTAGATCTCCACAGGCTTTGCTCCCTCATTTCTTTTATGTCTTTACTTCATCTTCATGTTCTCATTGAGGCCTTCCTAACCCATCTTATTTAAAATTGCAAACCACTCCCTCATACTTTATGTCTTTCCTATCTACTTTTTTTCCAAAACACTCATCACTATTCAAATACTAAATTATAATTTTAATTATCATATTTAATAAAATCTAAAACAAAATCAATTTTAGGTTGTATAATTAGTTTATGTACCACTAAGGAAGGAAAAGTCATGCCAATTAAACTAGAATACCAAGTGACTGTATATTTCCACATTTTGACATCTCTGAAATCAGGATACATCTTATACGTTACTAATTTACTGTCTTCCTCTCCATCTAGAAAGCAAGTTCATGAAGACAGATTTTTTTATCTATTTGTTCAAGGTTTTGAAACACTGCCTAGCACTCATGGTAAGTAAGTGTCCAGTAAATACGTTTTGAATAAATGAACAAATGAATTAATAAAAGCATGAAAATGCTGAGGATAAATACTAAGTTTACACCTAGAAATATAAGAATAAACTGAAAGACATCAAGAAGAAAGAGACATAAACAGTACCAGAAAAAGCCTAACTACTCACAAAGGAATGACAATTGGATTGACAGCAGACTCCGTATCAGCAACAATAAATGCCAGAAGACAATGCAGTATTATTTTCAAAATGCAGAGAAAATGACTATCAAATTAGAATTCTACATCTTACCAAATCATCTATTTAAGAATAAGGAAGAAAAAACATATTTAAACAGACAAAGGTAGAGTGTATCATCCAGAGATTGATTGAAAGAGAAAGTAAAAGTATGTACTTAGCTTAAAAAAACAAAAACTAAAAAACCCAGGGAGAAGAAACAGGTTGCAGGAAACCATAATGAGTAAGGAAATTAGTAAAACATACTGATAATCCAACCAACTCCTTACTGTACAGTAAGTGTATACACATACATATTTTTGGAATTAAAAAAAGCTGAACTGAAAATGGACTCTGAATTACCGGGAGGCCTGTCAAACCTATATAATAAGGTAAATAATTCATTCCAATTAGTTTGGAGAATATGTATTTCATTCTATGATTTCAGTTTTAAACATCTAAGTTTTTCATCACCCACAAAATACAACAAAATATCTCCTCCTCCCAAATCTACACCACCATCTACAGTGTCATGAAGAAGTACCTGCAAAGAGCTTGGGTCATACTTGCATCTTTTACATTTGGATCCGTAGTTAGGCTCCTGATGAGAACTGTAATCATCTGAAGAGGAATATGCTGCACAAGGCTTGCCAATGCTACAGAAGGTTCAAATGATGTATCTATTTTTTTAATTAAAAAGAAAAAGGAATATGGCAAGGAGGTTCAAGTGAAGTATTTAGAGAGAAACAACAATTTACAAAAAAAAAATGTACTTGCGGCAAAGGTGTTACTCAGGAAGCAGTTGTTAGGTTCTACCACATGGGTAGACTCTAACATACAAGGAATGTTAAATTACAGAGATGAGAGATGAAGGGTGAGTAGCAATGATTGCTCATTATAGAGAGAACTACTGCAATATAAAAACTACTGTTCACTACACCATATTTAGTTCATAAGTTACTTTATTTTCCTGCATTATTAATACTGAGTCACTGTTGTGTTAAAATATTCATTTGTAAGTCAGCAGTCAGAAAAGAAATTCAAGGTATCATTTAAATTCCCACTTTAGACAAAGTAACTTGTAACTATTAATTACAGTAGTCATTACATTGTTCTAAGGAAGATTTTAAAAAATCTCTTAAAGAAGTAAAAAATTAAGGTGAATTTTGAGGGGACTTTACTTAAACTATATAATAATTAAGCCAATTCAAGGCAAGCACCTTTACTGCCACTGTTGAAAAAGTTCTGGGGAAATCTAACAGTTCTAGCAACACAGGCAATACAAGAAAAATTACAATTAAAAAATTAAAAACAATTCAGATACTGCAAATATATAGTTGGTAATTCTTTCCTAAACACATTTAATTCATCAGAATACAAGGAGCTTGTTAAAACTCTATTCTTATTTCTGGTTCCCAAGATAAAAGACACCTCCTTCACAAGTTCAATTTCAAACAATAGAAAAGGAGAATGGTTGTACCAAATAGAGAGGAAGCGAACACAGTTTTGGGTCTATTGTTTCACAATTTACAGAGCTGAAAGCTCCAAGTCCAAACAAGGAATGTAAATGCAAGGTAAAATTCCTGGTGAGAAAGTATTTTCTTGCCAATTATCACTTGACTCCTTCCCACTTTCTAAGGATGTAGTTCATGGGCTATACACTGAGTACAAAAACACCTATTTAAGTCCTCATACTCTTTTCTTTCCCTCATTCTACCTGTACCCTCTCTGCCTGTACACTATTGTAGAAAAAAATGTCAGTATTCAAAAACTACATAGTTAACTGTGATAATCCAGTAATAAACCACACAGCCCAGGAATAAAAAAGTGGGAAAATTAAAAAACAGGGGAAAAACTTATAATGACAAGATGACAGAGTCACAGTACAATAATAATATGGTAAACATTATTATGCTATCATTAGTCACTAATGAATAGAAGCTTTATTTAGTAGCTATCATTCTCAAAGCATTCCATAACTTCAGCAGAGGCTGGGTAATTAAGCAACTTATTTAGTGCCAAAGGTCTTAGACCTTAATGTTTTCAACATTTAGAATAGGAACACTACTTTCTTTTTTTTTCAAAGGTACAAAGGGACAGCCTAAATACGGAAGTGGATGGGAATTAAACTTTGGATGAGGGTATTAAGATTTGTTCTCCATTAAGAATGTTTTCAGGGCAGAGAAGCAAATATGATGTGTGTCTAAGAGACACACTGAATTTCCAAGAGAGATTTTTCTTTAATATAATGACACTTACCTGTGGAAGAAATGCTTGCAAAAACTTCTTGCAGGGAAGGCAGGAGTGTGGAGGGCTCGGCCTTCCAGATGTTCTGCAGCAAGTTACTCACTTTTGTCACCTGAGAGACATATTCCCGCAGCTCCTTCTCCTGGGTGGATACGCACTGGAAATGGCCTATCGTTCGAACAAGCTGTTGACAGAAGGTGATCGACAATTTCCCCTTGGGGATGCACTGCACGAAGTCGGTCAGGAGGTCGCTCAATCGGGCACAGAGCTGCGGCTCCGGCCTCTCACACACCATGCGTAACACCTCCACTTGCAGCAGGCTGAAGAGGTCCAGCACCGATGGGCAGCTCATGATCAGCTTCAGGCCGTTGTGAATGTAGTCCAGAATGGCTACGTCCTTCCTGTCCAGCGAGTGGTAGCCCTGCTGAAGGAGGCCCAACACGAATGTCTTGTTGAAGAAGGACTCGAACTCTGGCCGGTGGTATCGCGCATAGGCCTCCAGCACTTGGTGTCCCACCTGCCGCTGAAAAGGGTCTTGGCCCTCCAGGATGAGCCGGGTGGTCAGGTCAAACATGGCTTCACACTGCGCCTCGTCTAGCCAATGTTCTGCCGATTCCACCACCTTCCTCACAATCACCCGCTTTAGGGGCAGGGGGTGCGAAGAACTCACCAGGCCCTCCAGGATCTTGTCCATTGTCGCCAAACTGCAAGGCCAGGGCCAGGGGGTTAGGAGCGGGGGGCGACAGTCCCGACGTGGGGCAGGAGAGTCCCGCGGCAAAGGTGAACTTGGAGCGCAGCAGCAGCAGCAGCGGCACCGACCACCGCCACCGCAGTCTCAGCAGCCACATTTATCGGGCAGAGGGGCCCATCCAAGCCCGGGCGGGAGGTGGCAAGCCTGGGGAGCGTCGGAACCGGCACCGCCCGCGGCGGGCCTAGGGAGCCAGCGGCTCGCACTCCGCCGCCGCCCCGGGCCCGCGCTCCCTCTCAGCATCAGCGCGAAGGAGATGGCGAGGACCCCCGGCGGCGGCGGTCACTCAAGGCCCGTGGCTGCCAGCCAGTAGGTGGAGGAAGCGCGCCTTAGTGTCCCGAGGCAGGTGTGGACGTCCGGGCTCAGCAGGTCGTAAGATGAAACCAGCCCTGGCTTGAGTCAGAAGCCGCTGTCACTGAAAGTGCCGGGTCAGCCCCGGAGAAGATAAGGAGGTGAACCCCCTTGACCCGGATTCAGAAGTTCCCGCAAACAGGAAGTGAAGGACGGAGGTCCCTCCGGAAAGGCCCGCCCTCCGGCCCTCGGGCCCTCCGCCCCTCCAACTCTCTAACCACCTCTACCCGTCTCCCCCTTCTCCTCCCCAACTCCCGCCACCCTCCAGGCTACGCTCCGACCCCCTCCCCGCCCGGGCCCGCCCCTCTCCGCCGCTGCTGCGCAGGTGCGGCCGCTTCCAGTCGAGTCGCACGGCGACTCTCGCGTCATTGGGGAACGTGTGTCGAGTCACAGGCGGTTTTTTGGGAGGCGCGGCCGGGAGTGGACGCTGAGGAAGTGGCCACGACTTTAGTATTCCCACCTTCCGACCTCTGTAGGTTCTGTGCAGGTCAGGTTACTCGTGAAAGCCTGAGGAAGTGCTGTTTATGTAAAATTTTGTGAATGAGAAAGTTTTGGAAACGAGAGAAAAACTTTCGGGGAGAAAGTAAGGAAGAGAATTCAAAACTGATTGAGGAGAAATGGTTTAGGTCTTGGTTCGTTCATCGAGAAATGAGCTAGGGCTCCTAAATGTGAGTGCCTTCTCCTATGTTGTGGTTATTAAAGTAAGAACTGTACTGGCAGCTGCGTTCATTTAGTGAGGGTCATTATTGGTAGAGATTTGTTTTATCAAGCCTCTAACTATCTTTTTAGTGAGCTTTTGGGGCACGCTGAAAAACTAGAAGCTGTCCAAAAAATGGTGGAAGAGTAAGGAAAAGGTGGCAGGTGAGAAAGAATGACAGGTATATATTTGCCTATGTCATATTAAAGAGTACTTTGAAAATAGAAAACCAGGTGAAAATTGCACAGTGTTTAGTTCCTCATTTAGTGGCACTTCACGCACTAGAGTAAATAGTGGTTTGCAGATACTGGTTTATAAATTGAAGGCTTGTGGCAACCATGCGTTAAGCAAGTCTATTGGCGCTGTTTTTCAAACTGCATTTGCTAATTCTGTGGCTCTGTCACATTTTGGTTATTGTAATATTTTAAACTTTTTAATCATTACTTGTTATGGTAATCTGTGAGCAGTGATTATGATTCACTGGAAGCTCAGATGATGGTTAGCATCTTTTAGCAATACAGTATTTTTATTTTTATTTTTTTTTTTATTTTTTTTTTTTAAAGATTTTATTTATTTATTTGAGCCAGAGAGAATGAGAGAGAGAGAGAGAGAGAGAGAGAGAGCGTAGGGTCAGAGGGAGAAGCAGGCTCCCTGCCGAGCAGGGAGCCCGATGCGGGACTCGATCCCGGGTCTCCAGGATCATGACCTGAGCCGAAGGCAGTCGCTTAACCAACTGAGCCACCCAGGCGCCCCAGCAATACAGTATTTTTAAATTAAGATATGTATTTTTTAGACATAAAGCTCTTGCACACTTAATAGACAACAATATTGTGTAAACATAGCTTTTATATGCCCTGGGAAACCCCAGAATTTGACTCTTGTGATATTCACTTCATACTACAGTGGTCTGGAACTGAACCTGCAGTATCTCTGAGGTTTGCCTGTATGTGTGCATGCTGACATTGAAGACTGTTTACAGTAAACAGCTGCAGTCATCATGCTTGTACTTCTTTCAAGTTAAATTCCAAAGATTTACAGTAAGAATATAGGCTTTAATCAGAGGCCTTTAAATTGGAAAAAATTGTGTAATTATAGCCCCATTCAGGTTTGGGTAATATAGTTGTGAAATAAGGCATAAATGGCCTCCAATAACGACAAAACTTAAAAGAAATGGTTTAAGATAGAATAGAAATAGAATAGATAGGTGTATTTTCCAATAGAAAAATGAACAAAATTGTACATTTTTTACTTTGCTAAATATTGTTTTGCTTTTACCAATTTACAAAATGATTATACCAATATATTTAACATGTCGATTAGGGTAATCTTAAGAATAGCAGTTTAGATGAGAAAGGAGCCGAGTAGAGGAAACTTGAGACTGAGTTTGCAGGAAGAAATTGAAGATAAAAGAGAAATAAGACAACTGATCGGTCTAAAAGACAGTCATGCTAGAGCACAGGAATAGCTTTGGAACTTTTTCCTTTTCAAATAGATAGAGGGTAAAACTACAGAGAAAAGTTGGAATTTACTGGAAATGGTGCCATATTGGAAGACAAAAATAATGTAGAAAGTAAAACATTAAGAGGAATGAATGGTAGGACTGTGGATTTGTGGAGTAGCAGAGATTTGGAATTAGCCTTAGTGGAGGGTTTGCTAGGGAGCCACTTGAAGATGATTGAAGATTGCTGAATAACAGGAGTGAAGTAATTACTCCAAAATAGGAAGGAAAAAAGTACTGGTTAGTTAAAAACTTAACAAATCATTAATAACCTTTCTTTCTGTTAATATTCTGTCTTGAGAAATTGAATGTTGTAAAATAAGATGTCTGAGAGAACATAGTGCAAGTTGTTCTCAGTCTGCATAATACGGATAACATAGTTTCATACTGTCAGGCTTCCAAAAGCACCATGACTCAGTATTTTTAAAGTACTTCTTGAGTGATAGATGCATGAAATAAAATATTTAGTAGGTTTTTATGCTAAAATATTCAAAGCATGTTTTCCTCTTTTGCCATTGGTAAAAAAAAGAATGTACACAATATGCTCTTCTATTGTTATAAGATTTCAGTTAAAAGTGGCTGGCTTTACATAATTGATTTTATCCCACAACTGAAAGTTACATACAGTACCATGTTCTTGTTCAATATCTTAAAATATTTTCAAAAGTCTATGGAAAGATTTTGTTGAAGGGTGTTGTGCCACTAATCATTGAATTAATAGGTGCTATTGCTACAGGCTTTAAAATTTTGTATAAAAATTTACTCTAAGGCCCCAGTTATGAATTAAATGGTTTTATAACTATCTTAGATCTGGAAATAGGAGGTAAGTGATGGGGGTGAATGAGAAAAAGCTCAGGATAGGGAATTATCATTTATTAAACACCCTCTATTTGCCTGGAACTCAATATAGTATAATTTATTCTTAGTTCTCAAAACAGACTTTGGAAGTAGACATTAGTGACTACAATTTATAGATAAGGTTATGAAAGCATGAAAGGTTAAATAAATAGCTATTAGGTGAAAAATGTATGTGTGTTTATATGTTTGTGATAGGCAAAGAGGAAAGACATTTTCAAAGGCAGTGGTTAGAGTTGGCCAACTGCAACAGCACTACTATGAGGTTATCTTTACCCAGGATATTTATATTTCCTTATAGAATCAAAAGCAAACTCATCGACTCCCGTGCGGCTCCTCCCGGGGGAGGAAGGTGAGTCTCCCGGGATCTGCCGCTTGTTGGGTCCCTGCTGGAGGAGCAGGGGCCCGACTGTGCCGCGGATCACAGTTTATGGCAACCCCAAGCTGAGACCCCGCGCCTGGCCTCCGCCTCTGCAGCCGGCTTCCCTGCTCCGCTACCTGGGAGCTCTGCCACACTCAGGCACCCCCAGTCTTTCTGTGACCCCGAGGGTCCT
>NC_058404.1:82811327-82824132 GCF_002201575.2 Neomonachus schauinslandi
GCGGATCACGGTTTATGGCAACCCCGAGCTGAGAGCCCGCGCCTGGGCTCCGCCTCTGCAGCCGGCTTCCCTGCTCCGTTACCTGGGAGCTCTGCCACACTCAGGCACCCCCGGTCTTTCTGTGACCCCGAGGGTCCTGAGACCACACTGTCCCGGAGGGTTCCACCCCCCGCTTAGCCACCAGAGTGACGTCCCTCGGCGGAGCAGACTTTTAAAAGTTCCGATTTTGTGCTCCGCGGCTCTATCACTTGCCAGAAGCGGCCAAAGGAGGCCCCTCCCCCGCCGTCTATCCTCCCGAATATTGCCTCGGATTCACTTCTCCGCACGTCCTACCTTCCAGAAAGTGGTCGCTTTTCTGTTCAGAGAGTTGTTGCTATTCCTTTCTTCGATCTCCTGTTGGGTTTGTAGGTGTTCAGAATGGTTTGATCCCTATCCAGCTGAATTCCTGAGAGGAGACGAAATCCAGGTCTCCTAGGGAGGGGGGTGGGAGGATGGGTTAGCCTGGTGGTGGGTATTGAGGGCACATTCTGCATGGAGCACTGGGTGTTATGCACAAACAATGAATCATGGAACACTTCATCTAAAACTAATGATGTAATGTATGGGGATTAACATAAGAAAAAAAAAAGCAAACTCATTGTGTAGACTAGAAAGAGCTGTGATTAATAAATCATCTTGTGAATAGTTGCTAATAATCACTTCATGCAGTTTATGTTCATGTACATTTTTTAAATTTTAAAAAGGTGGAAAGAAATATGGTATGGTGGGATAATATTTTTTATGATTTAAATAATGCACACCACACTTACCTAACAACTTAGTTTTAAAACCTTCAGTGCTTCCCATCTTATTTAGAATAAAATTCAAGTGCCTACCATTAACTGCAAGACTTTACATGAAGCAGCTCTTGAGTCTTTTTCTTACCACTCTCCTCCTTACTATGTGAGCCACACTGGCCTTCTTATGGTTTTTCCTCAGGTCAAACTCTTTCAGGTCTCTGGGCTTTTGTACTTACTGAAACTTTCTTCTGTGGCTACTATAATTTAAGTCTGCTGAGAAGTCATCTCCTCATAAGGTCAGTTCTAGATTATGTACCACACTATTATGTTATCCTGTTTATTTCTTTATAGTACTTAGCCATCCTGTGAAATTAACTTGTTAATTAATTGCAGTCCTTTTCTTTCCTCTAGAATCTAAGCTCCATGAGGTCAAGAAACCCTAATTTTCTTAGTAACCTCCATATCTAGTAGTTAGAACAGTATCTGGCACAAAGTAAACAATCTAATAATTTATCGAACAAATGAACTTTTTATTATTTTTAACAAAATGAAGGAATTAGTTTTAAAATTCCAAGAAATCAACAAAATAACTTCTAGAAAAGTGAGTTCAGCAAGATCTCAGGATACAAGATAATAGACAAAAATCAATTATACTTTTATGTATATACTAGCAATGAACACATGGAAACCAAAATAAAAAATGTAATACTATTTACAATCATAACAAAACAACTTAGGTATAAATCTTATAAAACATGGGCAGGACTTGTACTGAAATTGACAAAACACGCATGAAAGAAATCAAAGAAAATATAACTATATGAAGATACATATTGGGTTCATGGATTGGGAACTCGTAGTAAAGATGTTAATTATTCCCAAACTGACATATAGGTTTAACATAATTCCTCTTATAATCCCAGCAAGATTTTTTTTTTTTGTAGTTACAAGAGTATTCTAAAATTTGTATGGAAAGACAAACTGGAATAATAACAATAATTTTGGAAAAGAAGAATTAAATGGGAGGAATCACTCTACCCAAATTTAATACTTATTATATACTACAATAATCAACACAATGTGGTACTGGCAGAAGGATAGACACATAGATCAATTAAACAGGTTAGACTACCCAGAAATAGACACACACAAATATGCTCAACTGAATTTTGGCAAAGATGCAAAAGCCATTCAGTGGAGAAAGGATAGCCTTTTCAACAAATGGTGCTGGAGCAACTGGATATTTATAGGCAAAGGAAAAACCTTGACTTAAACATTACACCTTATATAAAAATTAATTCAAAATGGATCATAGATTTAAATGTAAAACATAAAATCATAACACTTTTAGAAGAAGACAGAAAAAAATACTTGGGACATAGGGCTTGATAAGAGTACTTTGACATAATACTTAAAAGCAAATCAATACATTGGACTTCATCAAAATTAAAAACTTTTCCTCAGTGAAAGACCCTATTAAGAGAATGAAAAAACAAGCTACAGACTGGGAGAAAGTATTTGTAAACCAGGTATCTGACAAAGACATACCTAGAATAAAGAACTCTCAGAATTCAACAGTGAAAGGCTTTTGCGTATCCAGTGACACTATCAAGAGAGTGAAAAGACTAAACATGGTATGGGAGAAAATATTTGCAAAGCTTACATCTGATAAGTGAATAATATCCCGAATATATACAGAACTACAACTCAACAATAACAAAACAATCCAATTCAAAAATGGGCAAAGGAGGGGTGCCTGGGTGGCTCAGTCAGTTAAGCATCTGGCTTTGGCTCAGGTCATGATCCTAAGGGTCCTGGGATTCAGCCCTGTGTGTTCTGTGTCAGGGCTCCCTGCTTAGCAGGGAGTGTGCTTCTCCTTCTCCCTCTACCCCCGCCCCCCCCCCAGCTTGTGCTCTCACTAGCTCTCAATTAAAAAAAAAAAAATGGGCAAAGGGCGTGAATAGATATGTCTGCAAAGAAGATATTATGGATATACAAATGGCCAGTAAGCGCATGAGAAGATGCTTAACATCAATAGCCAGTAGGGAGATGCAAATCAAAGCCACAATGAGATACCACTTTATAACCATTAGGATGGGTATTATTTAAAAAGGGGGGGATAATCAGAGTTGCTGAGGATGTGTAGAAATTGTGCATTGCTAACAAGAATGTAAAATGGTATAGCTGCTGTGGGAAACGATGATTCCTCAGGTTAAACATAGAATTACCATGTGATCCAGTCCAGCAATTCCACTTGGAGGTATATGCCCAAAAGAATTGAAAGCAGGGACTCAAATGGATACTTGAACACTAGTGTTTGTAGCAGCATTATTCACAATATCCAAAAGGTGGAAAGAACCTAAATATTCATTAACAGATGAGTGGATAAACAAAATAAGGTATATCTACACAATATTATTCAGCCTTAAAAAGGAGTGAAATACTACAACATGGATCAACCTTGAAAACATTATGCTAAGTGAAATAAACCAGACACAAAAGAACAAAAATTAAATGATTCCACTTACGTGAGGTACCTAGAAAAGTAAAATTCAGAGACAGTTGAGTAGAAGTTACCAGAGGTTAGGGGGAAGAGGAATTTGGGAGTTATTGCTTAATGGGTACAGAATTTCTGTTTGGGAGGATAAAAGTGTTTGGAATTGCATAGTGGTGATGATTTCACAACATGTACTTAATATTGAACTGTACACTTAAAAATGGTTAAAAAGATAAGTTTTATGTATGTTTCACCACAGTAAAAAGTTTTTGGAAAATGGGCAGTAAAAAAATTAAGAAATCCAATTGAAAAGCAAAAAACCCGAAGACATTGCACTGAAGAGTATACACAGATGGCAAATAAGCACAGGAAAAGATGGTCAACATCAGTAGTCACTAGGGAAATACAAAGACCATGAGGTATCATTACACATCTCTTAGAACAGCTAGAGTAAAAAATAGTGACTATACTAATGTTGGCAAGGATGCAGAGAAACTGGATCTCTCATACATGCTGGTAGGAATGCAAAATCATTCAGCTACTCTGAAAAATTATTTGGCAGTTTCTTAGAAATTAAATATGCAACTACCATATGACTGAGTCATCAAACTGGGTTTTTATTCCAGAGAAATGAGAACTATGTTCAATCAAAAACATATACACAAATGTTCAGAGCAGCTTTATTTCTAGTAGGCAATAACTAGAAACAACCAAAATGTTTGTCAGTAGGTGAATGACTAATCAAATTGTGGTACATCCATACCATGGAATACTAATCAAAATAGAAAGGAACAAACTCTTGATAGACACACCACTTGGATGGGTCTTAAGGACATTATGTTTAAGTGAGAAAAGCCAATCTCAAAAGTTCTATAATGTGATTCCATTTAAAAAAAATTTTTTTTAAAGATTTTATTTATTTATTTGACAGAGATAGACACAGTGAGAGAGGGAACACAAGCAGGGGGAGTGGGAGAGGGAGAAGCAGGCTTCCTGCCAGAGCAGGGAGCCCAATATGGGGCTCGATCCCAGGACCCTGGGACCATGACCCGAGCCGAAGGAAGACGCTTAACGACAGCCACCCAGGCACCCCAGTGTGATTCCATTTATATAACATTCTCAAAATGAAAACAAAATTTAGAGATGAAGAATGGATTAGTGGTTGCCAGAAGTTAGGGATGGTAGGGTTGGGGAAGAGGAGGGTGGGTATGAATATAAAGGGATAGCTTGAGGGTGATTTTTGTGGTGGTGAAATAGTTTTGTAGTGTATTAGTGTGGGTTCTCCAGAGAAACAGAATGAATAGAAACAGAACTGTATTGAGATTTATTATAAGGAATTATCTCACACAGTTATGGAAACAGAAGTACTAGGATCTAAAGTTGATAAGCTAGAGTTCCAGGAGAGTCAATGCTATAGTTCTAGTCTAAGTCTGAAGGCAGGCAGAGAAAATGAATTTTCTCTTACTCTGCCTTTTTCTTCTATTCAGGCCTTTATTAGATTGGATGAGGCTCACCCACATTGGGTAGAGCAATTTGCTTTACACAGTCTAGTGAGTCAAATGTTAATCTCATTCAGAAATGTCTTTACAGACATACCAAAGAATACTACTTGACCAAATATCTGGGCACTCTGTGGCTCAGTCAAGGTGATACAAAATTAACTACACAGTCTATCCCTTGTCCATTTGGCACCCCCACACATCTCCTTAAACCATATTTAATCTCCAAATAAAGACAATGACAAGATCATAATTTTACCGAATATCCTGAAATATGGTTTCCCTGCTTCCCCAGAAGATAAAGTTTTGAATGATGTTCTCTCTTCTTTATATCTTAATAACTTTATATCTTTATAACTTAAATACCAAATGATGTAAAATTAACAATACTTGCATACTGTATGTTCCATCTTACGTTACTTAAGGGAATAAGAGGAAAGAGAAAATATTTGCTGCATATATTAATATATATACTAAGAAAATACTTTTCTTATACATACCATGCAAGTATATTACATACACAAACAGATAACAAAATCAGGAAAAAATATTTAGGATATTTATGGTCCTCATTTGTGTAACTGGTCATGTTATAAATATGTTATAAATAGCTGGTATTTATAAGAACCTTTTCTCACTATCTTTATTCCTTTTGCCTTCAGCAAGCACTTTAGCTGGTTGTGGTTTTTTGCCTGGTAGAGTGACTCAAACCTTTATTCCTGAAGAGTCCTGGTCCATTAGTAGTCCTGTTTTGATTGGATTCTTATAGACTGACTTTAATCACTTAGGGCATGTAGTGAGAGATGCCTTAAAGTATCTCTTATATTCCGGACAGAGTACATTCCTTATCTCTAAGGTAGACTAGCAGTCTGATTTCTCATTGATGGCCAGGATCAATCACCATGGCCAGCACAGCAACCCTTTTTTTGCCTGTTGATTCATAGGTATGAGTTGTCCAATGTGGCCTAGTGGCATTCTTAGCTCTTAGTTCATTGGAATCATTGTTGTGTTTCCTTGTGGAAGCATTCCTCTGTTTAGATCCAAGACTTCTAAACTAGCAGAGCATAAGATCTCAGTAAGAGGGAACAAAAATTTTGCTAGTAGGTCACCAGGGGTAATGAGTGGTGCCACTCCTACTTCTACCCCTTGATTTCGGGACCTGTGAATCCTGGTTGTGAGAGAAATAGCATCATATATCAGATGTTGATTCAGAGAATACATAGCCTTCTGGAGAACTTTGCTTTAGCCCTGCAAGTTGTCACCAAGTTGGCACTGTAACTGAGTCTTCAAAAGGCTGTTCCACTGTTCTCTCAAGCCAGCTGCTTCAGGATGGTGGGTGGGGAACAAGATAAGACCAATGAATTCCATGAGTATGGGCCCATTGCTACACTTTGTTTGCTGTGAAAGGAGTTCCTTGATCAGAAATAATGCTATGTAGAATACCATGATGGTGGGTAAAGTGGTAGTTTAGGCAGAGGCATTGTATGCAGAGAAGGAAAACCCATATCCAGAGAAAATGTCTGTTCCCAGTAAGAACAAAACACTGCCCCTTCCATGATGGAAGCAGTCCAATGTAATCATTCTGCCACCTGGTAGCTGGCTACCACCTCAGGGAATGGTGTCATATCAGGGATTAATATTGTCTTTTCTATTGACAGATTGGACACAGCAGTGGCCATAGCTAGGTCAGTCTTGGTAAGTGCAAATCTATGTTGCTGAGCTCATGTTAACCTCCATCCTTGTCACCATGGCCACTTTGTTCATGAGCCCATTGGGTGATGCCAGGAGTGGCTGGGGAAAAAGTGATTGGCCACAGTCTATGAATCAGTATGTAATAATATGTCTGGCCATTTCTCCTTCCAAGGAAAGTGAACAGTCAGGTGCACTGCTCAAAGTTCTGTCCACTGGGAGGGTTTCCCTTCACCACTGTCCTTCAGGGATGTCCCAGAAAAAGGGAATGTAGCGCTCCAGCTGTCCATTTTCAGGTGATGTCTGCATATTGTCCAAAACCATCAGTAAACCAGTCCAGAATCTTCCTCTGTCAACTGATTGTAGGGAACTCCCCATGAGGCCATAGGTGCAGGCTAGGAGAGAGAAGGTAGTGTGGCAGGAGTGAGGACCATGGGCATTTGGGCCACTTTTACCGGTAACTTGTGCCCTCAGGGCCTGCTTGAGCCTAATCACATATATACCATTTTCACTTGATAATGGAGTCCTACTTTGCCTGCCACATTTGTGCCTTGGTGGGTCAGATAACACCCAGTTAGTTCATGATGAGCAACTCTGGTCACATGTTATCCTGGTGGCTCATGGTTGTACATTCAGTTTCTACTAAGGCCCAGTTGCAGGCCAGGAGCTGTTTTTCAGAGTAAATATCTACAGAAGATGGTAGAATTTTGCTTTAGAGTCCTAGGGGCTTGTGTTGTTCACTTCTAGGGACTTGCCAAAGGCTCCAAATAGCATCTCTATCTGCCACTGACCTTTTAAGCTTTCAGGCTCATCAGATATGGTGGATCATATGGCGCAAGTAGCAGAGCTGCTTGCACAGCCACCTAGACTTTTTGCAGAGCCTTCTGTTCTAGACCCCAGTCAAAACTAGCAGTTTTTCAGGTCACTCAGTAAATAGGGTGGACTAAAACACCCAAATGAAGAATATGCTGCCTCCCAAAACCAAAGAGGCCCACCAGGGGTTCTGCCTCTTTTTTGTTTGCCCAAGGGGCCATATGCAACAACTCATCCTTTACCTTAGAAGGGATATTTAAACATGCCCCATACCACTGGATCCCTAGAACTCACTGAGGTAGAAGTGAATATCTGGCATATTTATTTCTCACTCTCTGACATACAAATGTCTTACCAATAAGTCCATTTTGCTCACTAGGTCCAATCAGCATACTGTCATCATTGTAATAGACCAGTGTGATATCTTGTGGAAGGGGAAGGTGATCAAGATACCTGTGAACTACATTATGACCTCTAAGTTAGGGCTGGAGAGTTAATAGTCTCCCAAGGTAGGAAAGTGAAAATGTATTACTGGCCTTGCTAATGGAAGCAAACTACTTTTGGTGGTCTTTAATAACAGGTATGGAGAAAAAAAAAACATTTGCCAGATCAAAAGCTGCATACCAGAGACCAAGGAATGAGTTAATTTGCTCAAGCAATGAAACCACATCTAGTAGAGCTATAGCAATTGGAGTCTCCACCTGGTTAAGCTTATGCTAATCTGTTGTTCTCTAAGATCATCTGTCTTCTGCATGGGTTAAATAAGTGAGTTGAATGGGGACGTGATGGGAATCACACTCCTGTAACTTTCAAATCCTTGGTTGTGGCACTGATTCTGTAGTCTTTTCCGGAATATGATATTGCTTTTGGTTTACTGTTTTCCCAGGTAGAAGGCAGTTCTAATGGATTCCACTTGGTCTTTTCCACCCTAATAGCCCTCACTTCACAGGCCAGGGAACCAATGTGAGGATTCTCCTAGTTGCTGAGTATATATATTCCAATTATGAATTCTAGAACTGGATAAATAACCACAGAATGGGCTAGGAGACCCACTGGGCCCAATGTGAGACAGACTTGAGCTAAAATTCCATTGATCACTTGACCTTCATAAACTCCTACTCTGGTAGATCATAATGATGTTTTGGATCTCCTGGAATTAGTGTCACTTCTAAATCAGTGTCCGGTAGTCTCTGAAAACTGATTATTTATTTTTCCCACAATGCAGTTAACCATGGCAAAAGCCTGTAAGTCACTTTGAGGAAGGTTTGGAGAAAGATTAACAGTATAAATTTTTGCCAGTGTACTGGGGTTCTTCCTCAAGGGTACCCAGCCTCCCCTTCTTTCAAGGGGTTTTGGGTCTGTAAACTGGCTCAACTCTGAGAACTAGTTGAGGGACCATGACTGTTTTTATGACTCAAGTTAGACTTTTGTTTACCTGACCTAGAATCTTCCTGTTTACAGATCAAGTAAGAATTTAGTAGGCTTCCTATCTATTTCTCTATTTCACTTCCAGGAACACTATGATTGACTAGCCAATGCCATATGTCTACACAAATCAGACTATTCTGATTGCTGCTTTGACTCTGCTATCCATTATGGTAACCACACCTTGACTTTGGCAGTTAAGGGCTGCCACTTGACTCCTGCTACCTTGGGATCCAATTACTCTCATTGCATTTAGGTTTTCTAATTTGGTGACTACAGTGCACATTGTAAGGTCTGGCCTATAGAGAAGAGCAATCACTGAACATTTCAAAGATGTTGGGGCTCCCCTTTCATATTTATTTCTCACAGTAGTAAAAAATATGTTCTATGGACTCTCCCAGTATGGGCAAGTAGATATTAAATGACAAGTCCACTTTAACATTCCAATCTCCCTAAGCCTTTGAATCTCTTCTTCTGCATTAAAGCAAGGCAGGTTTGGCATTTCTTTCTTTCTTTCTTTTTTTAAGATTTTATTTATTCATTTGACAGAGAGAGAGACAGCGAGAGAGGGAACACAGGCAGGGAGAGTGGGAGAGGGAGAAGCAGGCTTCCCACTGAGCACGGAGCCCGATGCGGGGCTTGATCCCAGGACTTTGGGATCATGACCTGAGCCGAAGGCAGATGCTTAACAACTGAGCCACCCAGGTGCCCCAGGTTTGGCATTTGTAATTTCCTCACTGTGGGGTAATTGAGATTGCTAAAGTAATTAGTGTGGTTAGAAGAGAAAGCATTCTAATCTGGACACTCCAACATTAAGACTAGAAGGAAAAGACTAGAAGGAAACAACAAAAGAGACTATGAAGAAGCTACAGTATATAGAAGGAAAACCAAGAGAATATGGTATCCTGGAAACCGTGTGAAGAAAACAATTAGCTGCATCACATATTGCTAAACGGTCTAATATGATGAGGATTGAGACCTGACTACTGGATTTTATAACATTAAGATGAGTGGTTGGATGGAGTGGTGAGTATTAAAGCTTGATAGTAGACTCAAGAGAAAATGGGAAAGAGTGGTGACAGCAATTTTTAACAACTCTTTCAAGGAGATTTGCCAAAGAGAAGGGGAAAAAATGGGGTGGTAGCTACAAAGTGAAGCAAGATCAAGCAAAAGTTTTAAGAAAAGAGAAAAAGCATGCTTGTTAGCAAATGGAAAAAAAATCTAGGAAAGAGGGAAAATTATTGATATTGGAGAAAGAAGGAACAATTGCCAAGAGAATGCCCTGGACTAGATGGGAAAAGACCTAGTATACAAATGGAGGGGTTTCTCTTTGCTAGGATCATGAGCAAGTTCACTCAGTAATAAGACAGCAGTTGCAGGTAGGTAGGTGCTTGAAAAATCTTATCTTCCTCCACCCTATTCCTTGAAGATTTTAGTTCCTAACTCCCCAACACTGTTTCAGACCCTATTCCTGTCTTAATTTTCAGTTGACTTCAATGGCTACATAGATGATCCACCCAATACATTGTCATTCAGTGCCTTGACCTCCTCTCTTCCAATGATTTTATCCTCCACCTCATTCTAGTTATTTACTCACATGACCATACCTCTACCTTTGTCATCCCTAATAACTACAGCTTCTCAATCATCTCAATTTGAGGCATCCCACTTCCTGACCACTATCTCCTATCTTTCTAGCTTAATAACCTATATTTGAAGCATTCCAACAAGTCTCTGACCTCACGAGAAGCTACAATTCATTGATTCTAAAATCTTTTCATTGTCTCTCACCCCCTCATACCTTAACTTCTATTCTTATCCACCTTAAATTGCATGATCAGTCATAATCACTTCCTTGCATATACCCTTAACTCTCCTTCCCCTCTCTTGTCTCCTTGTATTTGGCTAAACCACAACCCTGTTTATGTCCAATTCTCTGCCTATTCCATACTTGTACCTGTGCATGTATGTAAACATGGCTGGAGGAAACAAATAGGGGAATTAGTGCTGCAGTTTGCTGTCATGAAATTTAAACGGAATGTGTTTAGGAGGAGGGAGGAAGAATGGTATGGAAGGAGCAACAAAAAACGAGAATGTCATCTCTAACCTCCAGGCCTCCTAGTAGTGGAGTTAGGACTTTGAGTTGCAGAGAAGAGGGCTGAAGGCTTGATCAGGTTTTTAAAGCAAGAAGTGAAGAGAATGTTCAGAGAAGTCCATTCTGCTAATGACTGAGTCTCAAAAGGCCCGGTGGAAAGATTTCAGGTGTTAGACAGGGATAAGAAATGGGATCAAAAAAGGGGATATTCAGAGCCTTATGGGAATTAGAGTCTTGAAGATGAGAGTTTACTCTGGCTTTTTGTGACAACTAAAATCAACAGGCATAAAAGGCATTCTGAAATTAATCTTGAAAGTCTTTAATAAAAGCTTTAAGTTCAGAATTGAAGCTACAACGAAACAAATGTGCAACCTTAGTACCTATTCAAAGACAAACTTGGGCCAGATTACTCATGAGTGCAATACCTGTTGGCAAAATGTTTGCCTCTGAAGGGTACAGGGTGGTAAATAAGGTTATGAAGGAATCTGAAGACCTTGAAGGTAATCATTGTCTTCAATTTATATCATATGGCAATTATTGCTGCTATCTCAAAGACTTTCATTATCATAAGGGGATTTTTCTCAAAAGCTAAGCAATATTTTTTCCCTCTTGCCTGGGAAGAGTTTGTGTAATAGCATTATTGTTGATTTATAGACATTTTACCTATTGTTACATTCAAACAAAATTTTATTTAATTAATTAATTTATTTATTTAAAGATTTTATTTATTTATCTGACAGAGAGAGACACAATGAGGGAGGGAACACAAGCAGGGGGAGTGGGAGAGGGAGAAGCAGGCTTCCCTCTGAGCAGGGAGCCCGATGCGGGGCTTGATCCCAGGACCCTGGGATCATGACCTGAGCTGAAAGCAGACGCTTAACGACTGAGCCACCAAGGTGCCCCTCAAACAAAATTTTAAACTTGAAATTTGATTTTTAAAAATCCCCAAAGATTGGGCGCCTGGGTGGCTCAGTTGGTTAAGCGACTGCCTTCAGCTCAGGTCATGATCCCAGGGTCCTGGGATCGAGTCCCGCATCGGGCTCCCTGCTCTGTGGGGAGCCTGCTTCTCCCTCTCCCACTCCCCCTGCTTGTGTTCCCTCTCTTGCTGTGTCTCTCTCTGTCGAATAAATAAATAAAATCTTTAAAAAAAAAAAAAAAAAAAATCCCCAAAGATTAAAGCAGTCATAACTGGCTGAACATGAATTCAAAACAAAGAAATGGTAGGGGAACTCCAAAAATGGCCCTAAACAATGGACAGAAATGTTTATAGGTACATAAAAAAAATTATTATGGCTACCCCTCTGCTGCCTAGCATCATCCACAAGTAATACAAGAGAAAACAGTGGGTGGGAATATTAAGTTTTGTCTATTTCTTGTTTTGGTCAACCCACTTATCTTCCCTAAGACAACCTGTGTGTCTCCTCTTCACTTATTTATAACAGGAACACAGAACTACCATTGCTACTGTTGAATGTTGAGAGAGGAGCAGTTTTCTGATTGGGGACAACTGAGGTATTGCCTTGCTCAGAGAGGGGCATGTAACCACACAGCAGGGCAAGTTATCTTTCTGTTTTTTTAATATGTTACATATTTTTTTCACTTTCAGTTATAGATTAGTGAAGAAAAAATATTACTGTTTTTCAAAACAGACCGAAATGGATTGACTCTACTCTCTCTTTTATGGTGTGGCCTTGGGTAAGTTAACATGCTTGCACCTCAGTCAGCTTCCTCATCTGCAAAATGATAGTACCTCCTTATTCCCAGGAATGTTCTATGTATTAAATAATCCAGTGTACATAAAGTGTTTGACACATAATAGCACACAACAAATATTTCTTTTCCCTCTTTTATTGGTTGGTGGTTTAGCTGAGAAAAAACAGCAATGTAGGATTTTACTGAACCATATCCTTTGGCACTCAGACCAGGTCCCCCCTCCCTCCTCCCTCCCCTCCCCTCCCCTCCCTTCCTTCCTTCCTTCCTTCCTTCCTTCCTTCCTTCCTTCCTTCCT